>NC_050460.1:11608888-11908888 GCF_903995425.1 Onychomys torridus | reverse complement strand
AACTGCTAAGTACTGAGTCTTTTTCCATCATAAAATGGAATAGATTATGTCAAAATCAAAAGCATGGAGCTCAACTGTAGCTTTTCTTAAATGTTGAATTAGGATGTAAATTTGTACACAGAATGTTGGGGGAAAATATACATTCAAAAGCTGCTGCGATCTTGAGCTCATTCAGCTTCCTGGATCCTCTGCTCCTGCATTTCACTTTGTCAGACGGCATTCAAAATTAAATGAAGGTTCCAGCTTGGAACAGATAACATTTTATGTAACTAGTAAACTAAGCAGCCAGCGTTTGCCTAGGAAATTATTTCAGTCACATCAGGACATCACCCAATACTACTTGTTTTTTAATGGAACACATACAAATCGCTTTGGATAAGATAATCATGGCCTTGCTTGCTTTCAACAATTCCTTTTTTGCCCTCTCTTTTGTACACTTTAATTCTAATTTCTCAGTGACTACCTTAACCAATATAATACCATCTTGGCATTCGTGCTAGAATCTTTCCTTTAAGAATATCTTGAGCGCTTTGTGCAGTGGGAAATCCTGCCCGGGATGCCCAGTGAAGAGGCTGTTTCATTGTACCCTAACCAGGATAAAAAGGGTAAACTCTGAAGTGTAAAAAGATGCTTCTTAGTTAAAAGCTCATTGACCTCAAAAGCAGATTCAGCAAACAGCAGACCCTGCCCTTATGTGTACTTAGCTCTTTCAATAACATTTCATCTGAAATATAGAAGTTTTAGCTTTCGGCGAATACCCTAAACTTTTTTAATGGCTGACTGTCAAAAATTCCCAGACTTTTAGCTCAATCTTGATATTTTGAGCTCTGTAATAACTTCGGTTGTTTTATATAGTCAATGCTTACTATTTATCAGTAAGTTCATGCAGCTTTCACACCATATTTGTCTCAATTAATTAATATAATACATTTGAGATAATTTTCACTTTTGAATTATTCATCAGCTATGTTTTAGTATTAATTTATTTTTATTAAACCTATTTAGTCTGAAAATGTGATTTTTTTTCTCCATATACGAGAGATGTTTCTATTGTTGTTCCTGGCCATTTAATTCCATGTTGGCAGAGGTTTTTCTCAGTGCACTGAAGTTGCTAAAAACTCTCAGAAGGACCATTTTCCATAACCTAAAGTTATTCTGGAGAATCTTGTGTTCTGGAAAGCATACTCCAGTGTTACATTTAAGACATTCCCATTCTTATCACTATTGTCCTTGTATGCTGTTTTCTACAGTACTAGATAAAGTAAACTTACAGCACTCAACTTTAAAGTCTGTATGTGCTGAGAAGATTGTGTCTACACATGCACACACACACACACACACACACACACACACACACACACACACACACACACGCGCGCGCGCGCACACACACATGCACACACGCACACACCCGCGCACGTGCGCACGCGCATACGCACATGCACACGCACGCACAGGCACACACACACGTGCACGCGCACACACATTCATATATGTAATAACAATCAGAGAAAGAGGCCAGAGACCATACATTTGAAAGAGGGCAAGGGGCCCTATTGAGCAAGGTGTCCTATAGAGGAGAATGTATATATATTTACATTCATATGCATTTGTGTACATATTTATTCTACAGTTATTTTAATTTTTTACTTTTTGAAATTAAAATATAATTATAGCATTTCTCCCCTTTCCTTTCCTCCCTCCAATTCCTCCTTGATAGGACCCCTTGCTCTCTTTCAAATGTATGGTCTCTGGCCTCTTTCTTGGATTGTTATTACATACATGAGTGTGTGTGTGTGTGTGTGTGTGTGTGTGTGTGTGTGTGTGTGTAGATGCAATCTTCTCAGTCCATATAATATTATATGTATATAATTTCTGAGCATCTCTATGTGCTGTGTACTTTTATAGACACTAAGATGAAAAGGAAGAGCATCTCCTGGACAAGTGCATCTTTCATGTTGATGGAATCACAGCAAATAATTACAAAGAGATTGGGTCCTTAAGCCAGGAGAGATAAATAAGATGCTTTTGCGGAATTACAGCCCAGGAGACAATTAACTGTGCTTTTTAGGAGCTCCACTTTGAAAGCTTACATCCAAACATGTGTAGAAAATCAACATTCTGATAAATGTGGGTAGGGGGCTGATCCAGTAAAGTGCTTTCTTCAGACATGAGAATCTGAATTTGATCTCCAGAACTCATGTTAAAAATCCAAGTGCAATGGTCTGTTGTGGAGGTGGATCTCTTGACGATCATTTGCCAGCCAGCCTAACCAATGTTGAGTTCCAGGTCAATTTGAAAAACTTTCTCAAGCAAATGTTGGCAGCTGCTGAAGAGAGATGCCTTAGGTTAAATTCTGGCCTCCACAAACAGGTACACACATGTGCACTCACATGTTTTGTCAAGGAAATAAATATAAATTATCTTGCACCAAAACCACTCAATTTCATCAACACTTTCTTACAAGATTTTCTGTCTGGTTCACACTAATCTTTTTTCAAATCCATGCTCATGATCAGCCTCTTAGACCTGGTGTACCTCTCCCTTGACTAGTGAGATGGTGGCACATTCAGATATCTTGCTTTGTTCCTATTCTAAACATATTTTTTTTTTTAAATTTAGTGCTATGTTCTAGTTCATAACTTCCTAGTAACTGTAAATTTTGGTATTGTTTTTGTATACTGTGTGATATTTCAAACTCATTTTCCCCCTTTGATCTTGGGCAACTTTTCCAAGATTATTATAATGTGCAGGTTCATCATCCAGTCTCTTTGACATTCATTGTCACACAACTTTTCTATTCTCCAGTTTTCTAGCAGACAAATACCTGATCAAATATTATACCAGGAATTAAATAAGGATCTCTAGAGAGATAAAGGAGATCCAGATTAGAATTGAAAAGGAAAAATAAAATTCACCCTTCTTTGCTTAGGATCGGGCTATTTTAGTTACTCAAGTAATTCCTGTGTTAAAAATTCTATCATATTATACAATTTGTCCCAAAATGAAAGTCGGGGGGAGGGGCTGAAAGCTCCTTGATCAAATATTTAAAAACTTTTTTGTTTCTTTTTTTAATTAAGAAATTTTTTATTCATTTTACATACCAATCACAGATCCATCTCTTCCCTCTTCCCACCCCTCCAGTCTTCCCTCCCACCCACCTACCCCTCATTCCCTCCTAAAAGAAGGTAAGGCCTCCCATGGGGAGTCACCAAAACAAGTGTGGGAGCTGTTCTAATGATAGAAACCTGGGCAGTTCCGAGTGGGTAAGGCTCCTGCTCTGCAGATGTACCCTGTGCTAGTTAGTCATGAGAGAGTACTACCAAGCAAATAAAGTAACAAATCATGTGGAGGAGAGACAGGAAACAGAGAACTGCATCCATAATAAGTTATAGCTACTAAATCCAGACTTCACACCATCCCAATAAGGGAGATGTTACTCCGCCATGGGGAAAAAAAAAAAAAAAAAAAAAAAACAACAGTTTTAGGTGTCTACTCAAATTTCACCAAAGTGCCAAAGGAGACTGATTGATAGAAAAACTCTAAAAACTTTGTTTTACTTTGATTTTAGTATTTTAAACTGCAAGAGATCTCTGTAAGCCAACTTCTTATTGCTCACCCCTCCCCAAATCTCAGAATACAAAAATCCCAGAATCCCTTCAAACTACATCTCAAACTTACTCTTTAATAACTACCTCCTCTCTTCCTTCTTTCCATACCGTTGGGATATTTCCCCTGAAAAGATATTACTTCTTGGCCCTTCTAATAAAAACAAACCTAGCTGTCTGTGACTTTCGCTGATAACTTTCTCCTCTATCCCTTTAACCCAGGAAACTTATATTAAAAAGTGATCAGGAGAAAAGTGAGAACAACACAGAAAAAAATATTAGGCAAGTTGAAAAAGGGGAAGGTAGTAAGGAAGGGGAGAAAGGTCTGGTACTCACGTGGCTGCCTCAATGTGCTTCTGTTCTCTGCTGGTGTAACTAATATGACATGGAACCTAGACACTGTCCAGCACAGGTCATACAGGCTCAAACACTGTGTAATGTAGCTCTCTGACTGATAAACAGGCAAGTTCTATAAAGTTGCCATAATAATGTAAGACACCACCCAGCATCCTGGGCTATCTCTTATCAATGGCCCTTTAAGCCTAAGGATAAACTAGGCTTTGGAATAATGCATTTTGATTTCCCTGCATACCATGCTCTTTTAGCTCCTATTTGAATGATAGAACAATGGATGTTATGCCTCACCCCATCCATCTGTAGTATTGCACTGTATTATTTCACTCCTGTTTTTCTCTTTTCTACTTCCTTTGATTGGGAGTTTGTGCCCATCATTCCATCAACAATATTGACAAGGTCAACAATGAGTCTGACCTTGCCAGATCCAATCTACTCAATGTTGAGCATTCCTTTATTATTTACCTTTTAAGACCCTGTGTCTCCTGACCTTTTTCGTTCAACTCAGTCTGATACATCTCATTCTCTTCTTGTTGTTTTTCTTCACCTTCCCAACTTTTAAAAATCAGCCTTTCCTCTACCTCCTCAGTCCCTATGCAACATCTAGTATTTTACGTTCCATGTATATTGTGGAGTCTTCCACATTTAAAACAGTGCTTCTTACTTACATTCCTAGACATCAATAGACCATCGTATCTATCAATTTATCAAAACATGTTTTTATCCAGTTCACATCTACATTGCTCCATACTAGAGATACTTCTGTCAATAATCACCCAAAAGCCCAGATTCATGAGATCCAAACTAATGTCCTGAGCCTTGCTCCCAACCCAGCTTCTGTGCTCCACATTGAAGCCAGTGATTTTAAAGCTGTGATTGACACCATGCAACATACCACCTTCCAACCCTTCAGAGCTTTGTCAAAATCATTATCACCACTGTAAGTTATTTATGGCATTACTTAGGACCTCTCAGGAAAAGACTGTTCAGATTGGGCTTTGGGGTGGATTTAGATGAAGAAGCATGAGCAGAGTGTGGGAACTCAAAACTTATTGACAGCCAAGGCCATTAAGTAGGGCAGACTGGAGCACTGCTGGTTCTGCAGGGTCAAAGGCAGGGTCTAGGAATCATAGGAGAGGCAGGGAAGAGTCACATGCAAAGAGCTGCCTGTCAAGAATTGTGACCTTGAGTAAAGGACATGGTCATCCATAGTGACTCCTCAAACAGAGTCAGTGTAGAAATTCCCCAAATACCTTCTCCCTCCTGCAGACTTACTACCTGTGGCTCTGTATCTTCTGCCAGGAAACCTGTGCACTTAGTCACACCAATGAATCTTCTCGGCAGAGAGAAGGAGGAGGCATATACACCAAGGCACCTATGGAGTCTGGAAAGTGTAGCTGGAAGTTTTCCTGTGTCCCACCCAGTCTGCAACCGCTCAGACCCATGTAAAGTTGTCCCAACCTCTGGCAGGGCCAGGACACAGGAAAACTTTAAACCACAGGAAAGAACCATTTTCCCTACTTGGTCATATCTGCTAAAATCATTCGCTTATTATGTCCCAACCACAGAGACTTGACAGGTGTTGATCAAATCCTAAAGCTAACTTTAAGGTCTTACGCTCTATTCATACTTCCCTCGACTTGCAACCTACCTAAATCCACCTTCTGATCATTCCAATCTCCTCTTCATATTGTCTTCTACATAGGCCAGTCCTGACAACTTATCTAAAAGAGGCAGAGGCCAGCCATTCACAGTCATGCTAGTGTCCTCAACTTCTGACATCATCATGCCCCTTTCATGATTTCAGAAACATAAAGTTATTGGTCTAGTCAACTGTACTAGTTTGATAACTTACTTATTTTCCATTTTCTTAAATACGAATTGAATTTTCAGGAATGCAGGGACACTGTGAGCTTTCTATGAAGCCACTGAAAGGGGAAAAGCCCACTATTCTGGGAGATGACTGGGGCTGCAGTGTTGGAAATCCTGTAGTCAAAGAGAAAATACATTACAAGTAAAAGACCAGTCAGGTACGTGCAGAACCTCAGACAAACAAACAACTGTTAAGAGAATGAGGGATTCCAGAAGCTCTTGAGTGGTGTAAATAAGAAAACACTGTATCCCACCACTTAGAAGCACGTTACGAAGCACAGAAGACAGAGAGAGCATTTTGAAGTCAAATAGAGACAAACAAGACATAAAGGGGACACAAATTTAAATTGATGCTTGAACAGCAGACTGTAGAGTGGAATTTAGTGCACTGAGAAAAAAACTGCCAACAGACTCCAAGAACACATCAAAACAATTATCCACCATGATCAAGTAAGCTTCATCCCAGGGATGCAAGGGTGGTTCAGCATACAAAAGTCTGCCAATGCAATACACCATATAAACAAACTCAAAGAAAAAAACCACATGATCATCTCACTAGATGCAGAAAAGGCATTTGACAAAATCCAACACCCCTTCATGATAAAGGTCTTGCAGCAATCAGGAATACAGGGAACATACCTAAACATAATAAAGGCAATCTACAGCAAGCCAACAGCCAACATCAAATTAAATGGAGAGAAACTCAAAGCAATACCACTAGAATCAGGAACGAGGCAAGGCTGTCCCCTCTCCCCATACTTATTCAATATAGTACTTGAAGTTCTAGCCAGAGCTATAAGACAACATAAAGAGATTAAGGGGATACAAATTGGAAAGGAAGAAGTCAAGCTCTCCCTATTTGCAGATGACATATTAGTATACATGAGTGACCCCAAAAATTCAACCAAGGAACTGATACAGCTAATAAAAACCTTCAGCAACATTGCAGGATACAAGATCAACTCAAAAAAATCAGTAGCCCTTCTATATACAGTAGACAAACAGGCTGAGAAGGAAATCAGAGATACATCACCCTTTACAATAGCCACAAATGATATAAAATACCTTGTGGTTATGCTAACTAAGCATGTGAAGGACTTATATGACAAGAACTTTAAGTCCCTGCAAAAAGAAACTGAAGAAGATGTCAGAAAATGGAAAGATCTCCCATGCTCATGGACAGGCAGGATTAACATAGTAAAAATGGCGATCTTAACAAAAGCAATCTGCAGATTCAACACAATTCCCATCAAATTACCAACACAATTCTTCACAGATCTGGAAAGAATAATACTCAACTTCATATGGAAAAACAAAAAACCCAGGATAGCCAGAAGAATCCTGTACAATAAAACAACCTCTGGAGGCATCACAATCCCCTGTAATAAAAACGGCTTGGTACTGGCATAAAAACTGACATGTGGACCAATGAAATCGAATTGAAGACCCTGACATTAACCCGCACACCTATGAACATATAATTTTTGACAAAGAAGCCAAAAATGTACAATGGAAAAAAGAAAGCATCTTCAACAAATGGTGCTGGCATAACTGGATGTCAATGTGTAGAAGGCTGCAAATAGATCCATATCTGTCACCATGCACAAAACTTAAATCCAAGTGGATCAAAGACCTCAACATAAATCCAGCTACTCTGAACCTGATAGTAGAGAAAGTAGGAAGTACTCTTGAACGCATTGGCACTGGAGATCACGTTCTAAATATAACACCAGTAGCACAGACACTGAGAGAAACAATCAATCAATGGGACCTGTTGAAAATGAGAAGCTTTTGTAGAGCAAAGGACACAGTCAACAAGACAAAGCGACAGCCTACAGAATGGGAAAAGGTCTTCACCAACTCTACATCTGACAGAGGGCTGATATCCAGAATATATAAAGAACTCAAGAAATTAGACATCAAAATGCCCAACAGTCCAACTAAGAAATGGGCTATAGAACTAAACAGAGAATTCTCCACAGAGGAATCTCAAATGGCTGAAAGACATTTAAGGAATTGCTCAACATCCCTAATTATCCGGGAAATGCAAATCAAAATGACTCTGAGATACCACCTTACACCTGTCAGAATGGCTAAGATCAAAAGCACAGAAGACAGCTTATGCTGGAGAGGATGTGGAGCAAGGGGAACTCTCCTCCACTGCTGGTGCGTATGCAAGCTTGTACAGCCACTTTGGAAATCAATATGGCACTTCCTTAGAAAATTGGGAATCCATCTCCCCTAAGACCCAGCTATAGCACTCTTGGGCATATACCCAAGGAATGTTCAATCATACCACAAGGGCATTTGCTCAGCTATGTTCATATCAGCATTGTTTGTAATAGCCAGAACCTGGAAACAACCTAGATGCCCTTCAACTGAAGAATGGATAAAGAAAATATGGTACATATACACAATGGAGTACTACTCAGCAGAGAAAAACAATGACATCATGAGGTTTGTAGGCAAATGGATGGATCTAGAAAAAATCATCCTGAGTGAGGTAACCCAGACTCAGAAGGACAAACATGGTATGTACTCACTCATAGGAGGATACTAGATGTAAAACAAAGACGACTAGACTGATACACAACTCCAGGGAGGCTACCTAGAAAACAGGACCCTAGGAAAGACCCAAGGATCACCCAATGACAGAGAAATGGATGAGATCTACATGAACACCCTGGACGACAGTGGGAGTAATGAAGGGCAAGATTTGAGGGAAAGAAAGCTTAGGGGAGCAGGAGATTCCAGCTGGATCAAGAACAGAAAGGGAGAATGAGGAATAACAGACCATGATAAATGAAGACCACATGAGAACAGGAATAGGCAGAGTGCTGGAGAGGTCCCCAAAAATCCACAATGATACATCCTCTGTAGACTGCTGGCAATGGTTGAGAGAAAGCCTGATCTGACCTAGTCTGGTGATCAGATGGCCAAACACCCTAACAGTCGAGCTGGAACTCTCATCCAATAACTGATGGAAGTGGATGCAGAGATCCTCAGCCAGGCCCCAGATGGAGCTCCAGGTGTCCAACTGTCGAGAAAGAGGAGGGTCTGCAAGAGCGTGAATTGTTGAATCCAAGATTGCAAAAAGCACATGGACAAATAGCCAAATGAATGGAAGCACATGAATTATGAACCAAAGGCTGTGGAGCCCCCAGCTGAATCAGGCCCTCTGGATAAGTGAGACAATTGAATAGCTTGAACTGTTTGGGAGGCACCCAGTCTGTGGGACCAGGACCTGTCCTTAGTGCATGACCTGGCTGTTTGACACCTTGGGCTTACACAGGGACACTTTGCTCAGTCTGGAAGGAGGTGACAGGACCTGCCTGTACTGAATCCACCAGGTTTAAATGAATCCCCAGGGGTGCCTTGATCCTGGAGGACATGGGAATGGAGGGGAGGGACTGGGGGAAGGTGGGTTTGGGGGCGGGTGGGGGAGGACAGGGGAACCCATGGCTGATGTATAAAATTAAAAACACATAATAATCAAGAAAAAAATTAAAAAAAAAAACAAAAACAAAAAAACTGCCAACACGGAATTAAATGGCCAACAAGGACAAAAGAGTCTCTCATATATGGATAAAATAATGGCATTTTCAGACTAAATAGATTTAATAAAAATAAATTAATATAGTTGATTAATAATTCAAAAAGAGAATGATCTCAAATGTATTGTATTAACTAATTAAGACAAATATGGGTGTGAAACCTGCATGAGCTTATTAATAAATAGTAAAACATTGAATATATAAAACAATAACAAAAATTTACCTCAGAGCTCAGAATATCAAGATTTAGCTTAAAGTCTAGGAAGTTTTGAAATATAAATGGGAAGTATCATGAATATAAAATATTCATTAACTGAGGGAAAAGTAAGTTATTGATAAATTTTAGACACTTTTGAATGAAACGTGCAAAGTAACATTTCTCAAATAGCCCTTAATAGATGTGTGTGTATAACTTTTAACTACTGGAAATTATTTGAAGAAAACACTAAAAAATAAGGCCAAATGTAGTCAAACTTTTAAAAAAGAACAAGATAAATTAAAAGTACCAAATAAAAGGATACAAATAATTGAAATATTTAAGTAATCACAATGTAGATTATCTGAACCATTCATGTAAACCTGTCTGATTATACCATTTTAAAATATAATGATAGGATCTGGAGAGATGGCTCAGTGGTTAAGAGCACTTGCTGTTCCGGCAGAGGACCCAGGTTCAGTTCCTAGCACCCACAGGAAAGCTCACAGTTATCTGTGACTCCAGCTCCAGGGAATCTGAATCTGATGCCCTCTTCTGGCCTCTGAGGACACTTGCACACACATAGTACACATATTTGCTCTCAGGGTGTACAAGCATGCACTCACATGTAGGTCATACTATACTAATATGGAGAAAGGCAGAAGACATCCAGTTAAAAACCTTTATTAGTGAAGATGAGGGTTTCCACACCCTGACAAAAGGTCTGTGAGAAAGGTCAGTGTTCTGGTGTGTGCTGTCACTATGCATAAAAATCTGGAAGTGCACTTTTTAGGTTACCTGACTTCCATGCTGACTTCCTCAAATGCTTACTGAAACTCTTAGCAGTCAGAGGAAATAGTGATGCACATGAGAGGGGAAAAATTAGGCAAACATTATCTTCCCCATCATTTCCCCTGGATGGCATATTCCATTAACAAAAAGTGTTCCTCTTTTTGCAAAACGGACCACTGTCTGAGAGGAAAGATGGACAGCACCAAACTCTAGTTTGCTGGGGAATTAGGAGCCGTGCTTTCTAATATCAAATTTTTTGTTGACCTAAACTTTCCGAGCTAAGTGTGTGTCTAACTTTAGGGACACCTTTACAGTCTTTTTAAGTGAGACAGGAGCAGTAGAGAGAGATGTACAGCTCAATATTTCTGCCCTTAGAAGCTGAGCTGGTACACAGCAGTGTGTGTGTGTGTGTGCATGTGTGAGTGTGTGTGCGTGCACACTTTTTGTGTTTACTTTTGTTATTTTAACTTTAAAGTCACATACCTAAGAGTTATTATAACCTAGAAAGTATTTTTGACAGAGAGGCTCACTAAGTCCTACCCTGGGCTGATAGCTTTTGGGCAATTGATGGTTGCTGAAGGAAGCACAGTTAATTTTCTTTAGGAGTGCAGTCCCTGACTAACTGCTTATGTTCCAGTAGAAGATCTCCATGCATGTCCAGGCACACTGAGTGGACTGATGAAGCTTTTAAAGGATAACACGGAGTTGGGATGGAAAAGTACTGAGAGGAATGGGGACAAAGTGAAGGGCAGAGAATGAGTGACTGGTTTAATTAAAACACATTACACACGTGTATGATGAACCAGACAGTTCTGTCCTTTTCAAGGTAGCTTTTCTGAGGCCACCAGTGTGTGCTGGGGATGGTGCCACTGTCTGGGATGTGCTGGCAGCTCCGCAGTTGGAATCCCTTTGCATTCTCATCTATGCTATTTTGAACATCTTTGAGGGTAGAACTGCTTCATCCTTTCAGTGTGTGCCTGGTTTTATATGAGTAGCTCTGAGTCACTGGGAGCCAAAGTCCATGAACTAGGGGAACGGACAAGTTTCATAACAATGTGTCACTCTCAGTTGAGGTGGGCTGTTAGACAGTGAACCTAGACTTGGAGCTGCCTGACCCAAACAAAAGGAACTCGGCCTGCAGTTGTTGCTTTCCTGATATGATTGTGTCATCAACACAATTTCAAAATGTCTACAATTCCTAAATGTGAAGTATATCAGTTAGTGTCTATTTGTCCAAAAACACCAATGGAACAATCAATGTATGCAATTTATCCTACGTTTTATTCATTTTTCTAAACTTATATTGACTGATACAAAATATTTAACATACACATTTACTGGGTGTTGTGTAATGTTTTAATGCATGTAATCATGTAATCATTATCTGATGTTTTTCTTTTTTTTGGGGGGGTAGGGGGTTTTCCAAGACAGAGTTTCTCTGTGTAGCTTTGCATTTTTCCTGGAACTCACTCTGTAGTCCAGGCTTGCCTTGAACTCACAGAGATCTGCCTGCCTTTGCCTCCCGAGTGCTGGGATTAAAGGTGTGCACCACCACCGCCCGGCTCATTATCTAACATTTAAGTCATGGCCTATATATCCATCTCCTCAGACATTTATCATTCCTTTATGGTAGAAAGCATCCAAAACTCTTTTTCTTGTTTCCTAAATATACAATAAATTGAATATTCTACATGAATATTCTAGAATACCAGAAGTTATTATTTAAATGCAACTGTAAGTTAGTGCATGGACTGATTCCCCCACTCATTCCTTTCTCCTCCTACTCTCCCCAGTCCTTAGGAACAGTCATTCTATTCTCAATGCCTCGGAGACCAGCCTGGCAGAGGTGACATATGAATGGAAGCCTGCAGTACCTGCCTTCCTGTGCCCTGCGTATTCCATTTAACATCATGATCTCCAGCCCCATGGTGTTTGAGTGATAGGATTTTATTCTTTTTAAATGGAAGAGCAATGTTCTATTACATTTGTGTGTCACATTTTCATTATCCATTCTTTAATTAATGGATATCTATGGCATTTCTATCTCTTGTCCCAAACATATGAATATATGTATATATTAACTAACACTTAAAGAAAATCATATAGTAATAACATATCTCAGTCCATTTACTATGCACTTTATAAATATTAGTCCCTTAAATCACATACTATCCCTGTGAGGTAGGTTCTGTTTTTAACCTCCTTTTACAGATGATCAGAGTGAACTCATATAACTTCTCCAAGGCCAAACAGTCTCCAAAGTCAACCATCCTAGTTCACTAGACTAGCTTGAATTTTCTCCCGCTCGGCTTAAATTCTCCAGCACTTAGTATCTTTTGGCATGCGTTTTTGCCACTTTTTGGCTTTGCCTCTTATAGGGCAGCCTATTACAAGATGGGTTCTGGTAGCACCCTTCGAACACCCAGGCCATTTCTTTCTACCCAATCTTGGTGTACCCACAGTTTCTGTCAAGTGGAATGGATATGTTAATAAAAAATGAGTTTAGTTCCATAATAGGGAATTAGGAGCTGGAAAACAAGAAGTATGGTCTCCATAGGCTTCAATAAGTAAGGAAGAAATGCCAGGTTCACCTAGCCATCCCACTCCAAATAGCTCTCCTGTCATAGTCCATCAAATACGTCTCCTGTATAGTGAATATAATATGCAGCCATCTCTTTCTAGAAGAGCACAAGTAGTTTTTTTTTTCTTTCTTTCTTCTCTCCCCAAATTGCAAATGTGGGTATCATTGAAAGAATAAATCACCAAACCTGCTAGCAAGGACTCTGGGAAATGTGGTTCCTGTGTACAGCTGTTACCCTACAAAAGGGAGCAGAAAAAGATGACAGCCATGTGAAATGGCTGACGGTGGGGTACACTAAGAAGTCAGGGAGGCTTTGCTCCAAGACCATCTGTTTTGTGGCTGTGTCAGCAGGCCAAGAGGACATGCATGCTAGACTCAGTGTCAGGGAGTCAATATCTATTAGTGATCCGCTGTGGAGCAGCCCTGGAAAAGATGCGATTGGAGATTCAGCCTTGCAACCTTTCCCATACCGCAGTATTGATTTGCATGTTAGTGTGGGGTGGCCTATTCCTTCCCCCTTAGAATGGACACAGGATCACATGAGTCTTGAAACTAAGCAGGAGTAAGTAGGAAAGAAAACCAGCAGCATGTACATTGTTTCCTCTCGTGGCTTATTCTCCTAGTGTCTCTCCTTCGAAGCTGTGTTTTTCAAAATACTGTTTTTCAAACAAATGAGCACAATAAAGTAGCCAAGGAAACAGTTGATTTAGCTCATTTTTAATGGCTGAAGAAGTAAAGGCTTTAAGTATTTATGGTTTTAATTTTAGGCTGAGATGCAGTGCAGTGACCTAGAAAGGCTAATGCTTTGTGATATAAAGCCTGAAAAATATCCAGCTGAACAACTCTGGGGAACACCCTTTGGAAATTAAAGGAAAATTATTTGTTAAATTGCTTCTCTCTTTCTTTATGAGATTTTTTTTTTTTTTTAGAAAGTCATCCTGTAGGGGGAAATACATGACTAATGCAGAGCCCAAGCTGGCTGGAGCTAATGCTTCTTCCTAAATTATAGAACAAAATACTGGGAACATCTGGGTAATTTAAACTCAATATTAAGGTCAGTTGCTATCACTACATGGTCAATGAAGTTGCAACGACATTCAAGATGTAGTAGAAATGGCTCTATAGATTCCTCCTACGGTATTGTTTAGTATTTTCTCCATGGTCATATATGAATCTAAGATGAAAGCATAGCAGAAAATCTATGGTCCCATCGATTTCTACCTTGTAATGAGAACCCTTGGAGTAAAACATTTATAATCACAATTTACAATTCCAGAGCATAAGATGCTATAGACAGTTGTGAGCCATCTGATATAGGTGCTGGGAATCTAACTTGGCAAGAGCACTGTGTATTCTTAACCCCTGAGCCACAAGGGATTGCCGAATTTCTTTTTTTTAACACACCAGACTTAGAAACTTTTACACTAACCATTCCCTCTGCCTATAGTGCTCTCCTGTTTGATTCAGTCACCTCCATAAACCTGTTTGGGCCATCTCTGTGTGAACTTTACAACCTTATTAGGCCACTGCTCTTCATCATACTTTGCTTTTGCTTGTTTTTGTTTTTGTTTGGATTTGATTTGATTTCTACTGCCATTGTCATGTCGTTACATGCTGTTTTCGTTTGGGATTTTATTGCTGTGAGGAGACACCATGACCATGGCAACTCTCATAAAGAAAATATTTCATCATGGTGGCAACTTACAGTTTCAGAGGTTCAGTCCATTACCATCACGGCAGGGTGTGGCGGCATGCAGGCAGACATGTTGCTGTAACTATAGCTGAGAGTCCTGTATCGTAGGCAATAGAAAGTGGACTAACACAAAGTGCAGTATCCTGAGCACACTTCCTCCAACAAGGCCTCACCTCCAGTTAGTGCCACTCCCTATGAGACTATGGGGGCCAATTGCATTCAAACTACCACACATACTCTAGTTGTTACACTCATTTTTATGTTTCTTCATGTTATTACACTCATTCTTTATATTTTTTAATAATCTTTTTGTCTTTAATGTAGTCTGCAAAGTAATCAGGATCTGTGACTAATTAATGTGTCTCAGACATTTAGCACGGTGCAAGGTACATGACATTGAATTTTTAATGAATGATGAGTGATTGAATGAAGTTATGGAATACTTGTTTATACTTAGAAAACTTGACTGAGCTTATGAAAAAGAAGATCAGATGAAAAGCCAAAAGACTTATTGAAATTCTGAATTCACCTTTACTATGTATGATTATGGGCATATCTAAAGCTTTCTTTTGTCATATTCTATGCCTTGCAAGGGATAATCATGTCCTCTTTACAGAGTACATTCATAATCACGTTTGAGAGAATCATTGAAAGTTCAAAAGTTTATAATCCTAGTACCACATGATTTATCATAAACTGAATACTTCATTTTGGGGGGGGGGTTTGTTTGCTTGAATGTATGGTTGGTTGGTTTTTGGAGACAGGGTCTCTCTGTTATGTAACTCTGGCTACCTTAAAACTCTCTATTTAGACCGGACTGACCTCAAACTCATAGAGATTCACCTGCCTCTGCCTTCACAGTGCTGAGATTAAAGGTGTGCATCACTATGCCTAGCTCTAACACTTCAATATTAAGCAACAGTGCTCTCAGCTAGGCATGGTAGACCATCTGTAACACCAGCTCTTAGGGTGCTGAGGTGAGAGGATCACCCTGAGTTCCAGGCCACCCTAGGCTTACATAGTGAGACCTTGTCTAAAAGATGAATATAGATAGATAGATAGATAGATAGATAGATAGATAGATAGATAGATAGATAAAATGTAAAAACCAAGTGAACTCTCAAGCATTATAATAACTTGGGGTATTCAATAAAACCCAGGACAAACAGTCTTTCTTTATGTGCCAAGTACTATGAGATCTACCTTCAAAATCTAACTCAGAATCTTCCAATTCTGCACCAGTACCACCTTTAAAGTCACTTTCTTCCTTCATTTAGTCAAGCAGCAGCCTCCTATTTTGTCTTCTATTGTTCTCTACACACTGTTCTCTCCAGCTCACCTCTAATGACCTTCTTAAAGAAATCCAATCAGGTCAGCTCCATGCTTCAAATTACTTAGGGACTTTTCTCTCCCTCAAGGCAAGACCTCAGCTTTGTAGGGTAGCGGACAGGGACCAAGATCGACCTCTCTCCTTGGACAACTGAGTGCCTGCTGTGCCAACATTTCTAGTTGTTTCTGTGCTTCCCCAAAACATGTTCTTAACTTGGGGATTTTCACTTACTGTTTCTTCTAGTAAGATTTTCCCCCCTTTCCTATTCACATGTCTCAGTGTCCCTAGCCTTCCTGCTTCAATGTCACTTGTCACATTACGTAGTCATAGCAGTACTGTCTCCTTCCCACACCACTTTCACTCTCTACCATCTTCATCTGCTTCATTGGTTTCCTTTCTTTCCATTCGCTTTTCATACCAAGCATGGCTCTTTATCTATAGTCATTAATTATCCACCTCATTCCTTAGCAGTAAACAATACCAACAGAGCAAGAACGCTTTTCCCGTTACTGTGTCATACCATCTAAAACAATGCCTGACCCCTAAAGAGCAATTGAAACATTTGCTGAATACATGATTGAATGAATAAGAAGAGCTAAAGATGAGCTAAAGATGGACTTGAGTGAACTGGAGCCACTGAGCTAGGTTTTGCAAGCATGTAGACTCTGATTCATTCCTAGCAATGCTGTTCCAGTGTTTGAGCTTTCCTGTGATGCACTTTGGTGTGTACCAAAGAGAATGTGTGAGTTAGCCATAGTACGATCTAAATCAGAGCTGACAGAAAGCACAATGTGAGCCAAGGACTGATACTCCTCTAGAGTCCGTGCAGGCATCTGAACAATGAAGTGCACCATGGCATAATTCCCATTTTAAAAGATTCAACATATTAATTTCTTCTCTGAGTTATGCTCACCATGAAAGCTCCCCACATACAACTTAAAGCTACAGAGAGGTGGTACAGAGACAATATGGTTCCCAACTGATCCAATAGTTTCATTTCTTTAACATAAGAGTGGAAGCATATGTTTTGTATGTGGAAATACATAAAGGAATATGAGTTTATTTTTCTGATGAAATTCTTTAAAAAAAAAACACCTGATTTCTTGATCTGTGACCAACTTATAAAAAATGAAATACTCAATCAAAAATATCAAATAAACAAATGACATTCAATTGAATTTGCTTTGCTATTGTGAAGACAATTTTATTTAATTTTATGCATCAGTGGAATGAAACATTCAAAAATTTAATGATGTAATACATATCCAATAATTGTAAGGGCTTTATAAACTCCTAAAAGTTTGAAATTTTATTTAAACTCTCCCTTTAAAGTTGACATAGGTTTCACTGTCAAATGTGAATAACATCCCTCACCAGGGACTGAATCTAACAGAATCAGAGTGGGTGAGGAAATGAATGAAGGTATAAATTTAGAATTCTGCAGAGAGAGGCTTTCTGATTCTCTGTCACGGCACTTCAGTTCAATCCTAAACACTTTATGGAGAGAGTTTATGAAAGACATTTAAGAAGAATTTTGAAAAGAGAGCCAAGTAGGAAGCTAGTCAAGCTTAACTCCTCACTTGCTAACTAAATCATGTATAAATGTGTGTGTGTCTGTATGTGTGTGTACATAGAGAGTCACTAGCTTTAGATCCATAGTGTATGTGCTGAAAATCAAATATAACATTATTAATATTCAGAAAGTTTACACCAATAGAACACAGTGCCTTTAGGGAGGAACTTGATAACATGGGTGTAGATGCTTACAATAAATACATTAGCATTTTAAATAAGCAGATAACCTTACTGATCTACAAAGAATGTGTAAAGATAGCATCCTATATGTTTGCAGGCAACAATCAACTGAAACATGACTAGTTAACCAATTGGTACATTTTATAAATAAGTCATTTGTTTTGTGGTGCCTGGTAACCAAAGTAAAATACTAGCAGTTTAGAAAATTTATGTAATAGTTTGTTTTTAAAAATTAGAAAGAAAATAGGTAATATATTTGTCATTTTAGATAAAGTATTTTTCCATCATCAATGATGATTGGCCTCAACCAGTTTTTTATTAAATTATTTTATTTTACATACCAACCACAGTTTCCCCTCCCTCTTCTCATCCTATTCCCTCCTCCCACCTCCTATCTACCCCCTTCCCCATTCACTCCTAAGAAAGGGTAAGGTCTCCCATGGGAGTCAACAAAACAAGGTTGAGCAAGGCATCCCACCATAGAGAATAGGTTCCAAAAAGTCAGCTCATGAGCCAGGTCCCACTGCTAGGCTCCACAAACAGATCAAGCTACACAACTGTCACCCACTTGCAGAGGGCTGCAGGTTGGTCCCATGCAGGCACTCTAGCTGTCAATCTAGATTCTGTGAGCTCCCACAAGCTTGGGTCAGCTGTCTCTGTGGGTTTCCCTGTCAAAGAATATATTTAGGTCAACTACGCTAACTAACAATAAACTATGATTTCTCAGGACAGTACTTTGTCAACTTGTATCTTCCCTGACTATCTAGCAGGCCAACACCAGCTACATAAAGGTTTAATTGAATCTAGTCTGAGTAAAGGATCTGTTAGCCATTTGCTACACTTACATTTTTTTGGTTGATTCCTTATTGAGACTCAGGGTCAGGAAGGAGTATGTTCAGTACACAGCAATCACTTTGAAAACAACCCAGGTTAAAATTACCTAAGCCAACCTCTCTATTGCATAGAATTCTAGCCCTTAAAAGTCTTAGTGAATCCCAAAACTCTCTTGTGGGAATGTTTAATTACATACCAATGGACTATAAAGATCTAAAAATATGTATTATGCATTTCTATGCTTGTTCTTACAAATGCATCTGTAGGTTTCCCCATCTGAACTTATTTACAGCACCTATGGAGCTCATGGCAGGGAAATGACTTCATTTTATCATGTGTTTAGTTGGGCTCCTGAACTTTTGCTGTAGACATCAACCTCTGCCTGATGACTTAGTCAAGGTTTCTATTGCTGTGAAGAGACACCATGACCACAGCAACTCTTATAAAAGAAAACATTTGACTGTGGTAGCTCACTTGCAGTTTCTGAGGTTCAGTCCATTGTCAGTATGGTAGGGAGAATGTTGGTATGCAGGCAGACATGGTGTTGGCTGTGTCACGATCAGAAGGCAACAGGAAGTGTCTGTGATGCTGGGTGGTATCTTGAGCATAGGAAACCTCAAAGCCTGCCCCCACAGTGACAAACATCCTCCATCCAACAAGGCCATACCTACTCCAACAAAGCCATGCCTCCTAATAGTGCCACTCCCTATGTATGAGGTCATGGGGGCCAATTACATTGAAACTACCACACCTGGCATATTATCACAACATATGGCTCCTCCTTTGCTCAATCACAGAAAGTTTCTGCAGGCAAGGCTCCTATCAGGAAGAATAATCTCAGACTCTTGCTTCCTGGCCATAATGAAATACTGAAGAATGTAATGAAGACATGTTTTTTACTGTACATGTGGCCTGGAACATGTATTGAGTACATAATAGATGCTCTATATCTTCTTTGATTACTCATGAAAAGTTTGTTCATCTATAATATTCTATGGCTTTATATACATCATTTTAATCATCACAATAAATCTGTTTGTTGGATGACGATATTGCTCCTGCTTTATAGATAAAGCCAGGGAGATAAACTATCAAATGACACACAGCCAGGTTAGGTTAGGTTCCAGACTCAAGCAGTTTGTCCACAGTGCCCAGGTTCTTAACCTTCACACTGTACCAAATAGAGCTAGCCTTGCACTGACACCTTCCCAGGTGAGCCCCTCAAAACTAGCTTTCCTCAGCTTTTTCTCTGCATAGAGCCATCTCTTATGATTTAGGCCATTCTAGAACGTAGCATTATGAAATCTCCTGAGAAGTATTGCTTTGAACTTAATCCAGTGCATCCTAGTACACACTCCTTAGGATAATAAATGTCTGTCAGGGGTCAGAAATCAGCACAAGTACTCTTTTATCATAAACACATTAATCTCATTCTCAGTCATCATTTCTTTCTTTCTTTCTTTTTTTTTTTTTTTTTTTTTTGGTTTTTCAAGACAATGTTTCTCCTTGTAGCTTTGCACCTTTCCTTGAACTCACTTTGTAGTCCCGGCTGGCCTCGAACTCACAGAGATCTACCTGGCTCTGCCTCCCGAGTGCTGGGATTAAAGGCATGCACCACCACTGCCCGGCTCATCATTTCTTTAAGCTACTGGGGAAATCACTTATTTTTTGTCTCACCTCCATCCTGTACCTTTGTCCCTGAAAAAATAAAAAAAGTCCCTGTTCTATTGGTGAAATTATTAAGGCCACTCTACATAGTTAAAAGGGAGATTTATTTTGTGGGGTAACTTACAAATGAAAGGCATGGTGCAGTCCGGCGGTGTTCTCTGAAGAACTCTGCTTAGTCTACCTCCAGCGTCCAGGGTCCAGGAACTAAGAGAGGCCACGCATCTGGAACCGGGGTCTTCAGTGTCCTCCCTCAGCCCCGCCTTGTGGGCGTGACCATTACTGAAGCCTCACTGGGGGTCGGAGCTTCCAGGTCAGAGCTGGGATGGCTACCCACTACTCTACCCTCTACACTGTCCTTTGACCACACTTGAGTCAGCCTCCCTGTACCTCTCCTTATAACTAAGCTCAGTCTTGAGGTCTATTCTTGTCTCCTCTAGCCCTGTCTTAGCAAGAATTATACTGTGTCGATTTAGTGAAAATACTATACCCTTGATATCTGTCAGATTCCTTTATAGCTTGCCCTGGGGACCACCCTGACCAAGCTTCAGCATAGTCCCGCTGAGTGAACAGGAACGGAATATATGTTATTCTTGTGCATCTCTCTTCATTCCTTTTCTGTCCATTTGTTTTTTTTTTTTCATTTGCAGTAGCTGCCTCTTTTCCTTCATGTTTGTGGTAGAGTCCCAATCCTCTCCCCACATGCTAAGACACCCTGTCCCAATTGTCCTTACACTGAACATCTTTAACAAGTGTCATTGATTTTTCCCCTTTAACACCTGCTTAGTACTTTTTAAACTTCCATTTAACATCTCCTTCTTATTTTATTTTTTTAATTTTTCTCTCATATATTAGCTTAGTATTTCTTTTTCAATGATTTCATAATTCATCCTTATTTTCCTACATTTTTTAATTATTTTTTTTCTATTGTGCTCTGGATATAAAGTGTCTCTTCAAAGTCTATATGTTTGAAGATATGGTCCTCAATAGTTGTGTTATTTTGAGATGACTGGGTCATGAGGGTGCTGACCACATCAGTAGATTAAGTCATTGATGACCATAACTAGAGTGGGCTATTAGAAGGTAGAGTTCACCTGCCCCTTTTTGGCTTTGCAATGGTTTGGGCATAGGAAAGATACCTACCTCCTGCCTCTAGCTGCCTAAGGTAGGTGGGAGAGTTGACCCTGACAGCAGGAGAGATGGCTCCACCTCTCACCAGCTACAGCACTCTGGAAGACAGGATCCTGAACCTCTCCTGGGCAGCACAGTAGAGCTGATCCTGGTGGTGTGGACACAGGAGAGCTGGCCCTGAAGGAATGAGGGCAGGAAAGCTGGTCCTACCCTTCACCAAGACAAAGCAGGAGAGTTGGCCCTGCTGGAACAAGAATAAGACAATAGGCATGCTGACCAACGCAGCTACCACTCAAGTCCAGATCCAGGGCTTTGAGTTGGCCCACCCCAACATCTACCCCATCTGAGAACTGCTGGAGCATGTAAATGGACCAGTCCTGCATAACCAAAGCTACAGGAACTCCATAACACAGGATAACAAGAGGTTATCCAAGAGGAGTCCCTATGAGGATCCAGTATGGATAGTGTAGCAGAAGCTAGAGACCTAGAAACAGATCAATGACTCATTACAATAAACATTTGTAAGTAAATCTGTTTGGGCAAAAGGGCAGACTGAGCGACACACCATGACACACTGCAGCTTCCATGGTGAGATGTTTTTGCTTTGCTTTAGTTTTATTTTACTTTTTTATCATTTTATTTTTGTTGTCTTTAGGGGGAGAGGTTGCAGGCAGGAGGGCAGATATAGAAGGATGGGGAGATATGTGGGATTGTGGTGCATGATATGAAATTTGCAAAGAATCAATAAAAAGTTAATTTAAAAATGACGGCTACTGGAGGAATGGAGTTTAAAGTATCACATGGAGAGTAGTTATGAATTATTTTCTTCAGATGTTGTTTTGAACTATTCCTGGCTGGGAAAGAGCAGCAGTCCTTCACAGAAACTGAAGTCTGACATAAGCTTATTGCCACCAAAGTTTGAGAGCTAGATTTGACTTTCAGTAAAATCAATCTATAGGAAAAATTTTATTTCACAAGATCGCACTAGGCTGGAGTGTCTTGAAGTATCTTCATTGCCTTTTATGCTATACACTAGCATAATTTCTATTAAGAAAAAGAAAATGCTTCAGAAATTATGTACACTTAAAAGTAGGGTCTATTTGAAGGAGGTTGTGCCCTATGACTTTGAAGGGTCTAGCATTTCATCAGGTGTGCCTGCCTATTCATCTCTCTGTAGCCAAAATTCTAAACAGTCTTAATAAATAAGAAACACAGAGCCAAATACAGGGGTAATAGCCGAAGAGATCAGAGAATTAGCAAAGAACTACGACCACCTTATCTTACCACCTCACTGCTGTTGCTTCCCCAGAGAGAGCTTCTTCCTGTGTGACTTGTGTTTTTATTGCTTCCCTGTTCTGCCTTCTCATTGGCTCTAAGCCCAGGCACATGATTTCCTTGTCACTGCCTGTCTATACAGACCTCCAGGTCTCTATGGTTGGTACTGGGATTAAAGGCTTGTGTCACCACACTTGGCTGTGTCCTTGAATACAGAGACTGCCTGCCATGTGATCTGATTAAGGGTGTGGACTACCACTGCCTGACTTCTATTCCTGGCTCGCTATGACCTCTGATCTCCAGGTAAACTTTATTTATTAACATACAAAAAAAATCATATTTAAGCACAATTAAAATATCAGCACATCTCTCTTTTCTTTCTAATGCCACACGTGTACCACTTTCCTCCATTTTGCCTTTCTAAGGTGATTTTTCTGCCTTGCCATGGGACTATAAAGAGTTAAGTGAGATGACCACAGACTGACACACCTAAAACCATGGGCCAAAATAAGTCTTTCCTCGTTCAATATCTTTTGAAGTTGGATTATTTTCTTCCAGCTGGGTATGAAAAGTGAGTAACATGGCCCCCTGAGAAAAGTTTCAAAAGCATACATCAAACAAATTATTGTTATTATTGTTAACAAATCCCACAAAGTTTGAAAAGTTTATTTATTTAATTGTATGATGCAATACTCCCAAAGTGCCTGTTTAATGCTGGAATGTTTGTGCAGTGGATATTAAATATTATTGTATGTGCGTTCCATCAGCAAGCTTTTCTGGAATTGTAAGTGATCACTCACTTCAGCACATTCCACTCCTGATGTCACAGCCACTCCAGCTTCCCCTCTTCCAAAGAAGTCCGGGAGACCCTGAGGTTCTGTTTTAAAATGAAGGGGGAGAGGTTGAGATTCAAGTCCATCTGGCCTTGAGTAGATCAAAATCCAGGTACTTCTATGACTACAGAGTAGAAAGAGGCTGTGGAAGTAAGAAGAAAGGGATGAAAATCTCGTCTCTGACCGACAATTTTTAACAAGTTCTAAATTAAATCACCCAATACAGACTTTACTGCAGACAACTGAATTTTATAGTTCAGGAGACGTGTCTCTGAAATGCTTGACCCAGTACCCAGAATCCCAGGATTGGACATGTACTCAGGATAATAAGAAAATATCCCCAGGAGAAGTAAGGGAGGTGTCTTGTCAACATATCACTAACCTATTCCATTGAGTTTTGTAGACCCTTCAGAGGAACGAGGATCTGGAGAGAAGCTGAAGAAAAGAGAGGGACAAAGAAGGGTTTTTATTCTTGAAGTTCCTCAGGGGAACATAAGAGTGAATGGCTGTTTTACAGGAGAAGTTGAATCGGATGGAAAGATACTACTAAACCCCATCATGACATGTTGGACTTTTGATGCGTTGTAGCATTTGAGTAAAGAGACTTTGATAGTCTTTGGATCACATGAGACTGGAAACTCCAAAGAAAATCTGAAAATTGGCTTAGAAATGTTCAGTTTAAGATTTGCAATCACGGAGTAAAGTTCTTTCAATTAATCATGAAGATCTGAGAGCAGATCCCCAGGCATGGTGACAAACATCCTCAATCCTTGTACTGACATCACAGTGATATGCAGAGTCTGGAGACTGTCCAACCAGCCAGTCTAGCCAAATCAGTGAACTTGACTTCAGTAGGAGTCCCTGTCTCCAAACTAAAGTAGAGAAAGAGAGGAAGACAGACCTCTGCAGAGCCTCCACATGCTCACAGAGGCAAGTGTGATACTCTTCCAAATATGGATAATCTTGAAAAACTAAAATATCTCACACACACATACACACACACACACACAGAGGCACAGGCACACACACACACATACACACACACACACAGGCACACACACACATACACACACAGGCACACACACACACACACACACAGGCACACACACACACACACACACACAGGCACACACACACACACACACACACAGGCACACACAAACACAGGCACACACACACACAGGTACACACAAACACAGGCACACACACACACAAATTGCTACATGAGAGTGAAAAAAAAATCTGAAAGTAAGAGAACAGTCACTAAAAAGGACAAAGGGAACCTAGAATGAATTCCCAGAATAGAAAATAGAGGACATTCAAAAAGTCAACTACCCTTAATTGATTAAGAGAGAGAGAGGAGCCTGGGAGAGTACTGGAAGTCTATGACAGATGTGTATTAGGAATAACCTGACTTCATCCCAGCTGGAATTATGTTACAATAAAACTAATGGTGTCTGTGTGTATGAGAGAGAGAGAGAAAGAGAGAGAGAGGTCACTTTACTTTTATTGTGACACAATATATATATAGGAGAGATACATACATGCATACATACCATAAAATTGTACTACAAGTATTACATTAACACATGTTAATAAGGAGTACTTTCTATGCTATGTGGAAATGGAAGTCTATGTTTCAAACATCCTTATATGGAGTGCTTGGCTGTCCAAGGTATACATGAGAATCTTTTTAGTCAATGGATCACTGTGCCTTTAGATCTTATATTCTCTAAATTATGATATTATCTGTTTATTTAATCTCACTTAGAAAATATTTGAGAGGATTCATGACATACTAATTGGAAAACTTTTCTAGCCCCTAAAACATGAGGGTTTTTATTATCCTTCTATTGTTGCTCCAGCATTATGCTATCACAAGCTAAAGCTGTAGGGAGAATATAGGTTTAGTCAAAGAACACACGGCATAAATGAGTATAGTAGTCTGTATTAGTCAGGGTTCACTAGAGTCATGGAACTTATGGAATTAATAATCTCTCTCTCTCTCTCTCTCTCTCTCTCTCTCTCTCTCTCTGTAGATAGATAGGTAAGTAGATGATAGATAGATAGATAGATAGATAGATAGATAGATAGATAGATAGAGCTAGATATAAATATAGATGTGGTATTTACTGAAATGACTTACAGGCTGCAATCCAGCTAATCCAACAATGGCTAACTGCGAGCAGAAAGTCCGAGAAATCAGTTCATAAGGCTAGATGTCTCAGCTGGTCTTCTGTATATGCTGGAATCCTGACAAAGTAGGCTCCAGTAAAAGTGAAGGAATGGACGGGCTAGCAAGGTGAGGACAAGCAGGCAAAGAGCAAAAGCTTCCTTCTTCTATGTCTTTATATAGGCTTCCAGCAGAAAGTATAGCCCCGATTAAAGGTGTGCCTTCCCACTTCAAGATCCAGATCAAAGGTGTGTCTTCCTACCTCAAAGGTCTGGACTAGAAGTGGATTAACCCACTTCAAACAAAGCAGAAAATCTCTCACAGGTGTGCCCTTCATTTCTGTAGTTCATTCCAGATGTAGTAAAGTTGACAACCAAGAATAGCATCACAGAGCCTATTATTTCTTTATTTTTAATCTTATTCAGACTTGGTAAATAAGCTTTAATAGATCATTTTAAAGTAAAGGAAGTATTTCACAGCTTCTCGAAAAGTAACGACTGTGTAATTGCTAGGTTTCTCCACCTGAAACCACCACCACGAGTGTGCTTTTATTCATGTGTGTAGTTCTTATTCTTTTAACCACCATTCAAGGTACTTGGCTTCACTGTGCATTCTTGATGCTATGTTTATTCAAGTAGCAATTCTTCCCAAAATGGACAACATTGTCAAAGCAAAAATGTCACATGCATGTTTGTGTCCCACTGGACCCTAAGGACTTTTGCATGTACTATGATAAGAATAAAAAAAAAATCCCTGGCACAGTGTGAGTGAAGCAAGACTGGTGAGGATTTCAGAATATGGATGTCACCCCTGTTAGTTTGGGATGAACAAAGACTTCAAGGCAGGATACTCAGAGAAGTTAGTTGGTTAACAAACTAGCTAAAAAGGACACTATCTTATATAAAACCAGTGTCACATATACCAATTACACTTCATAAATCGTGGGAAGTAAGAATGCTACCATTTCCAATAACCTGGCAAATATTCCACATTGCACATCAACTCTTTGTCCTGCTCGGTTAACAAGAACTCTCCGGTGCTAACTCATAGGCTACTCGGAGCATGCCCACACTCGTGTCCCCAGCTCTTGCATCCAGCCCTTTGTCGCTTACTTCTTACTGAGAATGTCATGTCCTCTACCTTCCTCAAACCTTCCCAGCATCCACATGGAAAGATCTGGTGGGCACAACTTTACAGAGTGATAGACCCAATTACATTGTGACTAAAATCATTTCACAAATAAGAGCTATCTTAGCACAGTGTAAACACACACACACACACACACACACACACACACACACACACACTTTACACCTTAAAGGTAATTTTTTTCCTGGTAAGAACAAATAGCAGATGTCTTGGATCAGTCAGAGGAGACCCATTCAAAGACGAAAAGAAACTTGCCTCGGAGGTTTCCTGGGACACCAGTGGATAGCTTAGAGATCCAGGTTTATAATTTGCTTGAACATAGGGAAGAATATGGTGTTTTCCCAGTATTTCAATCCACCTTCCACAGAGGAGCTTATCATCTTCTGTTGTCACCAACGCTTTTGCAATCAGACACTGCCTTACCCATGATTCTGTGTCATGACTTCCCAGGACCCCTTCTCCCTCGCATCTAACCCAACGCTCATCTCTGGCTTCTGACTCTCAGCATTCTATATCATGAATATGAGCACATTAAGGCTTGAATATTTAACACATTACTGATTGCACATGTCAGAGCCAAATCCTTTTCTCTGGTAATAGGAACTGCTCTTTGTGTCATACGTGTTTCCGATATGCCCACTGAATGTTGATGAGAGTGTTCCTATGAAATGCACTTTCTTATTCAATAGATGCCCTATACAAACACCTCCTTTGATACATTTGTAGAGCATTTCTGTCTAATTTTGTGTGGGACTCAACATGGGGAAAGGGTAGAGTTCCTTTCTATAAGGAATTTACAGTTTTAGGACAGCTACTGAGCCGCATGTGATGCTATTAATAAACAACATTGCTGGTTATCTCTGAGGACATGCTTCACTAAACAGAGAGGAGGAAATGGGTGTCATTATATTCAGGAGAGGGAATCAAATTGCATTTGCTTTCGCTTGAGTCCCTTAGCTGGTGTGAACCAGTATTGAATGTGCCCTGGGTTCCTCAAGTAATTGCTGCTCTATTTTCCTAAATATTTACATATTTTTAAATATTCACAAAAAAAACAGTACAGAAATTCATGATCAAAATTCAGTGTAGTTGCATCTTACATGTTCCGTAGCAAGTAGCTGAAAGAAACATCAGAAAGTCCGGTGCATACTTTATTGACTACGTTAACTCCTGTATGCTGCTAATATTTAAAGTATGGAAAAACAAATGTGTCTAGAACTTGCCCCTAGTAATGTGAACCTGTTAATGCTCAAACATTAAACTAGTGCCAAAGTACCACCTGGACTATAAATCTCAGTGAGTGCAGTGGACTACCAAAGCATGCATAGCTCTCATGAATGCTTCATTGATATGAAAAAATTAAAGTATTTGCTTTAATGTATTAAATCATGGTAATATGTGCCAAGATGCCCAGAAACGTGACAACTGTGGTGATATATTGTGTAACCTAATAAAATTTGCCTGAAGATTAGAGAGACAAAGGAACAAGCTACTGCCACGTCTTATCTCTAGGACTCCTAACCCTGAAAAGCCTCTAGTTCCTATCTCCTCAGGCCTCATATACCTTTCTCTGCCCAGCCATCACTTTCTGGTATTAAAGGCATGTGTGCTTCCCAAGCAAAGGCATGTGATCTCAAGTGTTGGGATTAAAGGCATGTGACTCCCACATGCTGGGATTAAAGGTATGTCCCACCACTGCCTGGTTCTGTTTCTCACCTAGACTGAGTCAATCTCATACAGTCCAGGGTGGCTTTGAACTCACAGACATCCAGACAGATCTTTGCCTCCTGAGTACTAGGATTAGAGGTGTGTGCCACCACTGTCTGGCCTCTATGCTTAATCTAGTGGCTTGTTCTGTTCTATGGTATTCTGGAAAATTTTATTAGAGTACACAATATGTCACCACAGACAGCCTTATACATACAGTTGCCTAAGATTTGTTATGAATTTCCATGTTGCAGGGAGACACATTTTGATCATCTTTTCTCTTTCACCTTTTCAGAAGCCTCCATGCTTGCCTTAACGTGTTGTGTCTTCTCCTACCCATTTCTTCTTCTTTTCTTTCTGCAGGAAAGTCTTATTATTTTCTGACAGCTGATTTAAGGTCAAATGACCCAGTTTCAAACACAGTTCACAGCAATTGATGCATTAGTCAAAAGAAGTTTAGTATCAAGATTTCTTACTTCACAGTGAGTGTGTTCTGCCTTACATAAATGAGGTTCAGAGCTGCGGGTGAGCTGAGGATCTAGCCTCAGGGTCACTCTTTCTGTCAACACAGCCCCCAAAGCCTGGGCAGTGAGGAGAGCACCCCATGGTGAAATGAAGAACAATCAGAAATTGGGGTTATACAACATACAACCACAAACAAATACCTGACCAAGAGCAGAATTGTCATGGTGACTTACACTGACGTACAGTTAGTACATGCTGGGCATTGGTCCACAGATCTACCATACATTAGCATCAGGGTATGGCAGACTCCATTTCCAGGCAACAATTCAAAGCCCTCATGGAAGCCTGGAGATCCTCTCTGGAAATTCACAATTGCACATCATATATGACACATATGATGCCACACTGTAATAAATTAAACGCAGAGGTGATTTTGTTTTTTCAGTTTATGTTTTTACCTACTGAAAGGTGAAAGCTCTTGAGTTACTTCCTCTTAAAAATGGACAAGGACTCAACATGCTTGGAAGGTTCAGGAGGGAGAATGCTATGCACTGCTGCAGAAGCATCCCTGTGAGTCTATCCGACATACTTCCTTCTTATGATTTTATTAACTATAACTGTATAAAATTAAAAATACTAACTTTCCACCCAGGTGTAGAAAGGATTTTGATGTTTGGTAATCCACTTTAATTGTTATAAGTAGATCTTCTTTATTTTCTGCTAAAGCTTCTTCCAGAATTTAAATCCCACATTCAAAAGAACATTTTCATAGTAGAATGTGAACTGCTATTTCTGTGCAGATTACTTTACGTACCAAATTTTTCATTTTGAACTGTTTTTAAGAAAAAATTTCCATAATTGGTTACTTATAAAGAGCAATCACGATTAAAATGATCCGGTTGTTAAAATTAAGCATTGGGCACCAGTTCACAACTTTGATAATAATAATAATTCATTCTAAATACAGCCCCATTTAGAGCTCTGCTATTTTAAAATGTTTTACACACCCCAATCATAACTAGCTTTAGCTCAAACTGTGTTTTAACTTAGAAATTTCCAGCACCATGTGATGAACCCATGATGACTTACAATATTTCACCTATGTAGCAACACTGTAATAGTCTGCTTGCACCAAATTGCTCATCAGTTCACTCATTCAACATCAGTAATATATTCGTTGATTATCACCTGGAACAAGCCCTATATGTAGATGATTAATGAAACTCCCAACCAGATAGAGAAGGCAGGAATACTATAAATGTGAATTATAGCATATTAGACGACATGTGGTGATGTGCTATACAATTATAGATAACTCAACAGTATACAGCTATGCACAAGGCTAAAAACAAAAGTGAAAAGATACATGGTCAGAAAAGAAGTATATAGAAAGTGATGTCGAGAAAAAGCTGTAATTTTCATAGGACTGCTTTAAGCACCCCCATCCAGACTGCCCTTGAGTTTGTTGCATTGCCCAGGAGGGCCTGGAACTCATGATCTTCATGCCTTGGCCTCCCAGTGTTAGAATGATAGGCGTGTGCCCCCATACTGAGCTCCCATTAGTCTGATTTAATCAAATACCAAATGCAGCTCCAAGCGTTTTCCTTCCTGGGCAGTTGAGAGAACTTTTTTTCCATGCCTCTCACTATACTCCTATTTAGAGAAATAGTTGTGTGACAACGTGTGCCCATCACACAGACTACTCCTACCTGAGTTGATGAGGATGTTTTCCTTCATCTCTCTCTCACACAATACTCCTTTCAAAATTACTCAGATGAGCTTTCTTTACTGGTACGGGATCTTTTCTTTAAAACTCAACCACTGGAAATTTTTAAGGATGTGGGTGCTTGGGAAAGCCAGCATTTCCCAAGATGGTGGTAGTGCACACCTTTAATTCCAGCACTTGGGAGGCAGAGACAGGCAGATCTATGAGTTAGAGGCCAGCCTGGTCTACAGAGTGACTTCCAGAATGGCCAGGGCTACACAGAGAAAGTCTCAATAATTCATTACACACACACACACACACACACAGAGAGAGAGAGAGAGAGAGAGAGAGAGAGAGAGAGAGAGAGAGAGAGAGAGAGAGAGAGCCTGGGCAGGGAGTATCCTTCCTAATTTCACAAGATTACAAGTTATTTGCATGAAAATTGGGAAATGAAACAGGCACTATTGAAGTGCTTTAAGATTTTATTTATAAACCAAGATAAAAATCTATTAAAATTTCAAGCAAACGTTGGAATCTGCCGCTTCTAAATACAAGGGATAAAAGTTTTTAGACACTGACTTTCCATTTGTTATCCAATAAAATTTTTGGGAAGGGGCTCTGGCTAACATGGACAGCATCATTTGGAGCAAGCTAGAACTTGTGGTCAACATAGTCCACAAGAAATATGTACCTTGTCATTTCAGCATCGTTCTCAAAGGTCATAGGGCACGACCCTATCTGATAGCATGTTTTCCTCTCTTCACTCACAATTGCCCTGTGTAAGCGGCTAGCTGAAAGGAAGGAGCCACTTAAATAGTCGTCCCCTGATAGCTCTCCCCTTGTAATAGGGCAAGTGTATGTAGAGAAAAGTTACCTAATTATAGTGAGCTCAGTATGGGTATAGCTGAACTTACCTCTTTAGTGAAGTCCCTGGAAATGAGTCTTCCAGCACGTAGAAACCTTGTGAATCATTGGTCCCCAAAGAAGCTGAGGTAAGAATGGCTTCTGCCCAAGGACATTAGTCCTGTCCTAAGGGGCTCTTTGGGTGGGCCATTGAGAGGAAACTCATTGGGCAATGCTTGACACATCTCACAAAATAAACTTTGAATGAGAAGGGAGTGTTTCAACAATTCTCTAACTATATAGATTATAAATAAAGGGTAATGGTATAAAGAATAAAGTTTAAGGCTAAACATGCATGAGTGCATATGCATGTGTGTATGTATGTGTATATATATGCTATAATATCCTATGAAGGAATCTTTACAATTGCACGTGCAATATTGAGGTCAGAATGTCTTTCAAATGCCCTTTGAAAACAAGGCTGAATTGAGCACCAGCACCTTTGCAGACAGTGGTATTTTGTGTTCACTAGGCTTGACAGGCAAGGAAAATGAATGGGAGCTCCCAATGCATGAGTCCTGGCAACCTCTCCGCCAGCCCCCAGGTAAAGCAGCAGTCATTGCACACCAGCGTGCTCATTAGTGAGGGAAGCACCCACAATCAATCCTCAGGAACTGTTCTTCCCTCAGCTGGAGAATGATGAGATTTAAAAGAATAAAAAGTCATGTACAACTGGGAGTGAATTGGAAAACAAGCCCTAATGAATTGTCTTAGGGTCTAAGGGAATGAACAGCTCATGCGAATGTACTGGGAGAGGGGGAAAGGACTAAAAGCAAGCCAATGCAGATGGCCACAGATCTTTGAATTCCCACCTAATTTCTGGTTCTTACCACGGGCCATGTGTTCTGAGATGTAAGACAGGTGAAAAGTGCAGAAGCTGTGATGTTTCTGGCCTTCTTTAGGGAGGCTACAAGCAGCAAAGACCTACAAGCAGATACTCCACTTAGGCAACCTGGGTAGTGACCAAATATTCAAGAACTTTCATGGCCAAGAAATCTGAGAATAACCAGGAAAATTCCTTAAAAGCAAAGGTGGTTACAGACATCCATTGCAACAAACGGTATTTTCATAAATATAAATTAGGAGTTAAGTGTCATCTTCATGCAAATAATTGTGGACATCTTTTTATTTTTGACATTTTTTTCTGAATGCTACAATATAGCAGAGAACCACATAAAGTGTGTTTCCTCTCATCTTTAACAGTAGGGAGGAGACCATTCCATAATAGCAAGAAAGAGCCAGAGACAGAGAGACAAAAAGAGGGAGAGAGACATATAGAGACAGAGACATACAAAAACAGAGATATAGACGGAAGCCTTTGTCTCACCTGGCCGCTTATAAAATAATTATTCAGAGGCTTAGTACTAATTACAAATTGTTTGGTCTATGGCCCAGGGTTATTTCTAGCTGACTATTACATCTTAAATTAAGCCATTTCTATTAATCTATGAATTGCCATGTGTCTCCTGGCTTTACCTGTGTTCTAGTACATCTTGTTCCTCTGGCAAGCCGTGTATCTCCCTGACTCCACCTTCCTTCTCCCTGTATCTTTGCTTGGATTCCCTACCTGGCTATAGCCTGTCTTGCCATAGGCCAAAGCAGCTTCTTTATTAACCATATTAACCAATGGTAGCAATACATATTCACAAAACACAGAAAGAACATCCCAAAGTACTTCCCCTTTTCTGTATAATCAAAATGGAAGAATTTCATTTTAACATAGTAAAATTACATATAACAAAACAGTTATCAAGCAAGAATTACAACTATAATATCTAGTCTATTTGAATTTGGCAAGATTAAAAAAAAAAACATTCTATAATCTATCCTATTTTGTGAGTCCAAAGTTTTATATCTAATTTACCTTTTACTATAACTAAGGAAAACTATAATTATAACTATCTAGTCTTCAACTCCATCAAAGACCCCAGAAGGATATAATATTACCTCAGTAAACAGGAAGTGCATTGCAAAAAATTTCCAAAATTTTGGAAATGACAGAGACATCTGGCAGCCTGCACAGCCACCTAGAGTTCTCTTTTAACACTGGGACATCCATCTTCAGCCGATAGGTCTAGAGTCTCTAGCATACTTTTTAGTGAAGCTGGAAATTGGAAGAACTGTCTCACTTATTTTGGCGAAGTTCATCAGTCACTTTCCTCTGGTCCTGCAGAATGTCTGGCAGTTTCTTCTATGAAACAGGAACCTGAAGGGCCATCTTGCCTTGTTTTGGCAAAGTTCAGTGGTCACTTTCCTATGGGTCCTGCATGTCCAGTTTATAAAATATATTGTCAAGTAGTCCAGACAATATTGGTTTCTTGCCCAAATGACTAGCCTTTGCCATGTTGAAAGCAAACTCCATAATGAGTTTCTTTGATGCCCATCATTCTCTTTGAAGTAATTGGTGCTGCCAGGAGCAAACATGTCTCATTGTCCAGAAAAGTTTAAGTTCTTAAAACATTTTAAATGACATATTCAGTAGGTCTTTGAAGTATTTGAAGATTACTTATCTATCTGAAATATATTTCTGCATATCTAGAAAACCTAACTAACATGTTTGACTTTTATAAACAACTATTAATTTGTATATTTTTTTTTCAAGACAGGGTTTCTCTGTAGCTTTGGAGGTTGTCCTAGAACTCACTTTGTAGACCAGGCTGGCCTCGAACTCACAGAAATCCACCTGCCTCTGCCTCCCGAGTGCTGGGATTACAGGCCTGTGCCACCACCGCCCGGCAATTTGTATTTTTAACTATATATCACATTTTTAAATGAGTTGTATAAGCATAATATCTTAAACAAGAGTAGAAATACACATACAGTATAACAAATTGACCTTAAATTTGTATCACTAAACCAAAATTCATACCAATGTAAAGCATTTTGAGATTAACAGTTGTTTTTAGGATTAAAGTAGATTCAATAATCTGCCCTTCTTAATATCCCTTTTATCCCACTTCTTTCTTTGGAAAGAGATTGACTATGACCATTAACAATACATATATTCATAGCATACAGAAAGAGGATGGATGGAACAATGGATGGATAGATGGATGAACAGACAGACAGATGGATTGGTGGGCAGTGAGATACTATTTATGAACATAATGGGGGAAAGCAAGCCAAAACAAAAGGAAAGAAACTGATCCTAAGTGCTATTTCACATGAGGCGATCTGAGAAGTCTCTTTGAGGAGACAACATTTCAACATATATTTGAATGTTTTGTGCAAAAGGAAGAGGGAACAATCCCTTAGCCTCAAACGGTTGTGTAGTGAGTAGCCATCCCAGCATTGGCCTGGAAGCTCCAACCCCCATTGAGGCTTAGGTAATGGTCACGCCCACAAGGCGGGGCTGAGGGAGGAAGCTGAAGACCCAGGATCGAGAGGGGAGGTCTGTCTTGGTTCTGGAACCCTGGAAGCTGGAGGTAGACAGAGCAGAGTTCTCCAGAGAACACCACTGGACTGCACCATACCTTTGCCAGATCCTACAACCTATTCCTTCATTTGTAAGTTACCCCACAAAATAAACCTCCCTTTTAACTACGTGGAGTGGCCTTAATAATTTCACCAATATGGTTGTATCTGTGTTCTTTGCTTGAAGACACACTGCCATTTTCTTCCAAGTAGGGTTTGGACAAACCCACTAGAAATTCCTCTGGAACCTAAGAACAGAGTTATCCTGAGCTGTCTGTTATAAGATGCATGTTATGGGCCATGCACTGTACCACATAAGATACCTGCCTTATTTCTTACAATCTGCACATGTTTATAAGAGAGCCATCATGGTTGCTATTCTACATACATAGTGCACATATATACATACAAACAAAACACTTATACACGTTAATTAAAAACAAATATAAGAATTAAAATAAAACCATATTCCTTAAAGCACTTAAGGAAGTTTATTGAATATTTTCTGCATTAAAATTTAAGTATGAAAGATTCTTTTAAAGGTTGTTTCTGTAGTGAACATATTTAACTAATGGTCGTAAATTTGATTAATTTTACAAGTTATTATACATGGCATCCTCTCACACTTATGTTTCTGTCCAGCACCAGCCCATAATATTTGAGATTTAGGAAGACTATTAACTTGATACAATAAGCATCAAATATACACAAGGGCTTGGCAATGTAAAATAAATATCTAAATGGACAAGCTTGGGTAGTAGAAATTAACAAAAGTAAGTCAGCAATGGTAGTATATGCATCAACAAAGGGACCATGATAGGATTTCTAGATGTGACTGGAAATAAGATAAACAAAGAGAGTCAATATCTAAGCAAGGAACCCAGTAACAAAATGGACACTTGTTATGAGTCCAAATGTCTATGCTCTGAGCAAGGACACCCTCATCTGCTTTCTTGAATCAGTCCTATTGTAGGTGAGCCAAGCCTACAGGTAAAGGACTGGCCTCCTGAAAAGATATGCATAGGGTTTATTGTACAGGGCACACAGCCAAAACGATGAATGGGAATTGAAACTCAGCCCAGACGCTGCCTGCTAAACCATATGTTCTGTGAGGAGGTGGATCCACCTGAGAAAGTGCACCTTTTGCTGAGTCCATCAGCCCTCTTGCCAAGTCATGAACCAATGCAGCTTTGACCACCTTGAGGATTTTCTCGTTCTAACTCCTCCAAGGATCAATCTCTTTCTAAAGAAAAAAGGGGGTATGATATATAAATGATTTTTAAAAGGATAGATTATTGAATCTACTTTAATCCTCAAAACAACTGTTAATCTCATAATACTTTACATTGGTATGAATTTCGGTTTATTGATACAAATTTAAGGTCAATTTGGTATTCTGTATGTATATTTCTACTCTTTTTTAAAGATATTATGTTTATACAACTTATTTTAAAATGTGATGTATAGTTAAAAATACAAATTAATAGTCATGTTGTGCTGGAAGCAACCTTGGTGAAGGAAAGCAAATAATGATAATTTAGAATAGAAGGAAGTAAAAAGAGAAATGGGGTGAGATGGAAAAGAAATGGGAAGGAAGAGTCAGAGAATCAAGTAAGCTCAAGCAAGATATTAAGGAAGTTTTTGTTTTGTTTCAAATAAGTTTCCTCATTCCTTCTGGTAATTGTCTTGAATACCTCAAAACCGATACCCATTTGGAGATAGGAAGTTGAACTCAGCCATGACTGTGCTAATTCTCCTTTCCATCGTGATAGGGAATACCTGAAGGAAATCATACTAAATCTTGGCTCCTGTTTTCCAAGATTGCAGTGCAAGGCCAGTCCAATGACTCTTAGGTCTGTGGTGAACTAGGAACACTATGTCAATAAGAGCGTGGGGATAAAGAGGCCATTCAGCTCATGGATTAAGGTAGCAGGAGGAAAGAGAGACAGAGACAGAGATAAAGACAGACAGACATATGCCTTCTCGAAAGGTATACCCACACTGAATTACCTCCTTCAACTAGGTCCTCCCCAATATCCCATTAAATGAAGGATCCATCAATGGATTCATTAGAGAGATTGGTACTCTCATGATCTATTCACCTCTAAAGTTCCCACCTCTGGACACTACTGTCCTAGGGATCAAGCCTTTAAACATACAAACTTTGGGGGAGCAACTGAAAATTAAACTGTAACATTTATGTTAAGATTGAGTTCATCTGAGGGAAATGGATATCTGCAAACTAGCAATTTCATTGATATCAATAAATCTATTCCTCTCTCATGTCAAAGTTTAGGCATGGAAATAGGGTGTCCTCTGACATCTGGAAATGAATGTGCTTTTAAACAGATAACCACAGAGGAAGTCCTTTACCTAATGGCTCAGATGAAAGGCTAGCCATTACACCCATGTATTAAGCAGGAAAAGAGAGAGGGTCCATGCTACAGCCAATGAAATAAAGTTATCAAAATCTGTTGAACAGTTTTTCAGTTAATGTAGCAACAAATAATGGCAGAATCTCAACTTACTGTAAAGAAGAGCTGGAAATGTTACCATAGTTCATATGGCCTTACATATAGATAAAAATTAGTGGTCCTAAATCTTGGACAAATAAATATAAATTAAAGCAGATTGTGGTGATATTGTGTTCCCCAAAATATTGTGCACCCCAATAAACTTATCTAAGATCAGAGAACAGAAGACCCACTAGATACAGAGGCCAGAAAAATAGTGGCACACACGCCTTTAATCCAAGCATTCTGGAGGCAGAGACCCATCAGGGTCTCTGTGAGTTCAAAGCCACACTGGAAACAGCCAGTCATGGTGACTCACACCTTTAATCCCAGGAAGTGATGGCTGAAAGCAGAAAGGTATTTAAGGCATGAGGACCAGGAACTAGAGCCTGGTTGAGGTTTTAGGCTTTTAGCAGCAGTTCAACTTAGATTCAGTGAGGACTCAGAGGCTTCCAGTCTGAGGAAACAGGATCAGGAATGAAGAATTGGCAAAGTGAGGTGGCTGTGGCTTGTTCTGCTTCTCTGATCTTCCAGCATTGACCCCAGTACCTAGCTCCAGGTTTGATTTTATTAATAAGACCTTTTAAGATTCACCCTACAGCAGATTGATTCAATTTTGTCTTATCATACTAATCCCTCCCACAAAGAAAAAATTACTAATTTGTATAACAATATAATAGTAACAATTTTATCTTGGGGGCAGTGGGACTAGTGCATGGTCTCAAAATAGCATGTTTTAAACTGAGGCCATGTCTGTTATGAGGTAACAATAGTATTTCTTGAAATGTTACATAATATTTAGTTTGGCTGGTTCTTTTTTCCCCACTGTGTCGAATCAGCTTCTCCAGCAGACACTTTAGTCCTTGTTTCAGAATCCAAGCCAACAGCATAGCAAATGGAATCAGCCTTCAGTGATCATCTATTCTCCCTTCCTCTCCCTATAATCTTAAGAACAATCGGCTGAAACTATTTAGCTGTACTCAGGAGGTCCCTGTCTTCCTGTCTTTCCTTTTCTTTGACACTTGGGTGGTAGCCATCATTCTGTAAGGAAGCCAAGTCCAGCTAAAAGTCAGTGTCTCAATTTGTGGGCTAATTCTTCACATCGGTTAACTTGCTTGACTGGGCTTGTGTCTTTCTAATAATTCTCTCTAATATGATTCTCTGTTGGAATTTTTATAGGTATTATGTCACAGAGTAAGAAATTTCTAAGGTTATGCACAATCTATTCTGTGGACAAAGTTTTTTAAAATTTTTATTTGTTAGTTTATTTGTGCCTGTGCCTGTGGCCGGTGAGTGTGTGTATCTCTCTCTCTCTCCTTCTCTCTCTCTCTCTCTCTCTCTCTCTCTCTCTCTCTCTCTCTCTCTCTCGTGTGTGTGTGTGTGTGTGTGTGTGTGTGTGTGTGTGTGTGTGTGTGAAGGCATTGCAGAAGGCATAAGAGAGTACTGGGTATCTTCTATCACTCTTTATCTATTTCTTTGAGGCATAATCTCTCCATATACTTGAGTCTTGTGTCTTCTTCCCTAGCTTGGAAGCTGGAAAATCCTGGTAATTGTCCTGTCTCTGGTACTATCAGAGCTTTGGTAACAAATAGGATATGCTGCTGTTTGTTACCTGGGTGCTGGGATCTGAACTCTGGTCCTCATGATTGTACAGCAAATGCCCTTAACCACCAAGCCGTCTTTCCACTATATTAGCTTGTTTTATATCAATTTGGTATAAGTTGGAGTCATCAGAAAAGAAGGAGCCTCAATTGAGAGAATGCCCTCATAAGATCCAGCTATAAGGCATTTTTTTAATTAGTGATCAAGCCATAGCCTCTGTATCAACTCTTGCCTCCAGTTTCCTGTCCTGCTTGAGCTCCTGCCCTCAATGCTTTTGATAATGAACTGTTACATGGAACTGTGAGTGAAATTAACCCTTTCCTCACAGCAAGTTGTTTTTGGTCACAGTGTCTCACCATAGTAATAGTAACCCTAACTAAGGTTAGTTGCTAGCAGGAGTGAGGTGTTGCTGTGATAGACCTGACCATGTTATTTCAGGGAAGATTGTAGAAGGACTTTGGAACTTTGGGCTAGAAAAGTCATTGTTGAAAGTTCTGTGAGCTGTTCTGTTGGCTTGGAAGACAAGAATTTTAAGAGCAGTACAGACGATGGAAGCCTGGCTTGTGACATTTCAAAAAGAAGTAAAGACTTTACCAGTCCTTTTTTTGTGACGTGTCTGTGGTTCTAGTTAGCTGGGGCTGAAGAATAAGCTCTGGTTAACAAACTACTAGAACTACTAAAGTGAAATCTTACGAAGGCATTTGCTCTGCTTGGGATATTCAGTACTAGTCAGCTAAAGTGGAGAAATTAGCAGTGATTAAGAAGAGACCAGCATTGTTAGGGTCTCTAAAAAATCTTCTGGAAGGTGTTTCCTGAGAGTCAGCACACAGAAGCTGTGCTCCAGACTTGTCTAAGGCTGTACCTCATACTGGCAGCCAAACTTGGTAGTGAAAGAGTCACCCAGATGGTTCTGGTTTTGAAGGTGTGAAGGGGTTATAGAGAGCAGTTGAGGCTTGGCGCTGTGTGGCAGGTCTGAAGTCCCTAGAGAGGGTTCAGGAGAGACTAATGGTGAAAGTGTACACCAGTTGCAGCAAAAGACCCCAACAGGTTTGGAGATACAAGTGCCATGGGATGACCACCAAGAACAGCAGCAGCAGTGGAGTGGAGCCAGCCGGAGCCTAGAAGACAAGCTGTGTGTGCTGCAGAGGGCAGAGCTGGAGAAGTGACCCAAGCTTGGGGCGGGGGGGGGGGGGGGGGAGTGAGAGTGAGTCTGACAATTGGACGCTGAGTTATTAACACTTTCAGAGTTTGGCATTGCTTTGTTCAGATTGTGTCTGTGCCCTGATTCTTGATTCTTGAAGAAAGTATTAACTTAATTTTGATTTAAGTAGTAAATAAGGTAATATGTTATGATTATCAATACTACAAACAAAGTAAAACACTGGAATATAATAGAGACAGAGCTTCTTGGTGCACAGGGAAACTTCTTTTAATGAGGTCAGCACAGAGCATGAGGAAATGGCAATTGAGATTCAGTCTAAGGAATGAATTAAATATCTGACAACATTGACTAGTTGACTTGGGGAGAAATCGCTTATAAAAGCAACTTGGGTAGGAAAGGGTCTACTTCAGATTTTAGGTTAGAATCCATCAAGGGAAGCCAGGGCAGGAACTCAAGCAGGAACCTAGAAGCAGGAAGTGAATCAGAGACCATGGAGGAATGGGGCTTATTAAATTACTCCCTATGACTTGCTCAGACTGCTTTTTTTATTTTATAATTTAATTTAATTTTACATATCAGCCATGGATTCCCCTGTCCTCCCTCCTCCCCCCCCCCCCTCCATTCCCATCTCCTCCAGGGCAAGGACTCCCCTGGGGATTCAGCTCATCCTGGTAAATTCAGTCCAGGCAGGTCCAGTCCCCTCCTCCCTTTAACCAGGCTGAGCAAAGTGTCCCTGCATAGGCCCCAGGCTCCAAACAGCCAGCTCATGCACTAAGGACAGGTCCCGGTGCCTGGGTGCCTCCCAAACAGTTCAAGCTAATCAACTGTCTCACTTATCCAGAGGTCTGAAGGCAGACTGCTTTTTATACAAACCAAAACCACCTGCCCAGGAATGGCACCCTCAGTACCAGGTTAAGCCCTCCCACACAAATCATTAATAAAGAAAATGTCCCACAGGCTTGCCTACAGGCTAATCTAATAAAGGCAATTCCTCAGTTGAGCTTTCATTTTCCCAGATGTATCTCCAAGCCTGCCCATCTCCAAGAAACTAAAATGGAATTCTCATTTAGACTTCCAAGGTTCTACATACAAAGCATACACACTACGCACCCACTTTTAAATATGTGGGTCTTTGAATCTCCTTTCTCCAGCAAACGTCTGATTTTATTTGTGTTTGAGAAAATTCATAACAGGATACAGATAGACCAGTCCAGATGTTTGATGCTCTAAAAGAATTGTGAAATATGTACAGAAAGATGGATGAAAAGACTTCAGGACTAGCATGATGTGGCTTATGACTTCTTCTGCTCTCCTGTACCTGCCTACTTAGTACATGCATGATCCGTATGTGTAAGACCATTTGTCTTACTCAAGACTTTTCCATCGGTCTGACTTTTGCTATCTTAATTGTGTAGGGTTTTTAGTGACACATTAGATTCCAAATTAGAGTCAAAACATGACTTTGAGAAATTTACTTAACTTCTCTGTGTTGCTAGAATTTGGGTAGCAACAACTGATTCTTTTATTCTTAGTCTTTGATAACATGGTACTGTTTATATTTGGCACCATAGATGATATTAGTATAAACTGAGTCATTGAAAATGTACTTGATGTGCGGTCAACCTTACTTTATATTGAGACTTTAGTTCGTAGAAGGAATCTCTACCAGATAAAAAGAGAACAGCCAGACTTGATTTAAAGTAAAGGATTTGTTTTTGTCATCTAAAGTTTTTCTCTAAAAATTCTATGGAGTTCCAATCAAAGGCAGTGTAATACAGCGTGATTTTATTGTATTTCCAATTATCGTCTTCAGTATAAGCCTTTACTATTTAGACAAATTTTATCATTGCAGGTCAGCTTCAGACATTATAACAATTGTTTTCACTATAAATCTTCAGTCTTCTATCCCATTAGCCACCATCAACTCTATTTGAACAAGGAAGTGGTATGTCTCTGTGCTTCTAATCTTTTGGAATATGTGTGGGGTGTGTGTGTGTGTGTGTGTGTGTGTGTAAAGGGAAGTGGAAAGTTTTGCCAAGGGGTGCTTATTTCTGTTCCTCTATGATAGGGAAAAGAACGATTAGAAGAGACATAGCTCCTTAAATGCTACCTGTGGGTGGTGGAGAGGAAGCCTTTTTCTTGCTCTGACTCAAAATAGAGCCACCTACAGCCAGAGGCATCCACAGTGTCCACATGGAAGATGTGGGTGGTTTGTGAGGATTCCTACAAAGAGGGTCAACAGTCCATCTCTCCAGCTTCACCAGCATATGGTGCGGTAGTCTGGGTCTGAAATGCCCCTGACAGACTCATGTGTTCAATGCCTATTCCCCAGCTGGCAGCACTATTTTGAGAGGCTGTGGAACTTTTAGGAGGTAGGGCCCAGCTGTCAAAAGTAGGTCACTTACAGATGGGGGCCTATCCCTGGCTTCAGTCTCACACGCTCTTCTACCATCATGTGAGGAACTTCTGCCACACGTTTCTAAAGCATGAGCTCAGTCATGCTGTACCCTCATGGACACTAAAATCTCAACATCCTCTGCTGACCTCCATGGGCACCTGAACATGTGTGCATGCACACACAACCATGCTCACAAACATACATGTGCACATGCATGCACACATGTTTGCATACTTATACACATGTGCAAAACCATGCACACATACTTATAAAAATATTTTAAATTATAAAGAACTAAAGTGCTTCCTGCCCTACATTGTTTCTGTCAGACACTACGGTTACCTGAGGAACTCACTTGTGCGTATGCTTTTCTGAGTGGAGTGTAACCTCATCTGGTCTGTTTTTGCCTTATTAGTCTGTGTTCCTTTTCCCATTAACCTTCTTGTTCTTTCAGAAGACCTGCACAATGCCCTAGGCTCCTCTTCTGACTACTTGGAAAGCCCAGTGTCATAGCTAGATTTCTATTGCTGTGATAAAACACCATCATCAACATGCAACTTAGTGGGGAGAGAGTTTCCATTAGCTCATAGTTCCATATCACAGTCAATGACCCAAGACTGTGAAGGTAAGAACCTAAAGATATGAGGCAGGGGCCAGGGATGAGTGCTGCCTACTGGCTTGCTCCTCATGGCTTAATAAACCTGCTTTCTTATAAGCACCCAGGGCCACCATCCCAGGAATGGTACCACCCACAGTGAGCTGGGTTCCTCCACATCAGTCACTGATCAAGAAAAAAATGCTCTAGAGACTTGTCCACGGGAAAATCTGGTAGGGAGATTTTTCTTAATTGAGGTTTCCTCTTCCAAAATTACCTCATCTGTGTCAGCTTGACAGGAAACTAGAGAAGGATGCTTTCATCTACACTATACCTCAGTCCCCTGTGAGTTTGCTCCTGCCTTGTGCTCTAGCTGCCTGGAGCTTAAAGACCTGAAACTAACGTGGATCTCTCTAGTCACACTCACACACTCTTTCACATTCACCATACACTGAAATCAACCTCAGCTACCATGGCTCGGAAACCTTGCAGTTCATGGAGAAGGATGTGAGAACATCGCCAGGCACCCAGCTCCCAGAACTCTCACTTCTTTTCCTGTGGTGGCACAACCGTTGGTTTCTTTCAGTCTCTTACTAATCTTTTGCCAGTCAAATATCTCCCCCAACCCCCGGTACTTTGTACTTCTTTGTCTGAATAAAGGACAAACCAAAAGCAACAGGAAAAGCCCAGTCGGTGTTTTAATCAACAAGGTAATTAGAAATTCCAAGCCTGTAACTGGCGGTCAAATTATTTACAAATGGCATTATGACTGGATCTTCACTCTTTTGGTGTTAGATGCAATTTTCTTATATGCAAGATAATCTCCTTTGATTTGAATACTGGTCTCTTCTAATCACCTCTGAAGCTTTGTAACTGCCTACCTTTTTACTTCAGAACTGAGGAAACTGCCACTCCTCCATGAAAGCTGATTAGAACTTCCAAAGCCAGTGCATTTCTCCACATTTGGTTGACCTCCATAAAGAACTTTTCTCTACTTTATCATATGCTTAAATTCTGACTGTACTTCAGTGTTGGTAACTCTTATAGTATATGCCTTATCATAAATCAGCATACCCAATAATGTAAGAAATGCTGACACATTAAATATATCCAATATATCATGTTCTTAAAGAAGTACTTAAAGATTTACCATCAGCCTTTGAAACCCATATTGACAAGTGATCTGGAGCCTGGGGCAACCGTTTTCTGCCATTCCTTTTTAAGAAGAGAGAGAATAAAGTATCCATGACATTTAATTATGTTTCTTTGCTGTGGAATTGCCATTGTAGACCATTCAATATAACTAATAACCACCTGAGGCAGATGTATTTGATTGTCTCAAATATGAAATGAATTCTAATAAGAACCTAGGCAGAGTCTTCTAAAAAAAATTTTAAAGTTGATGAAGGTAAACAGAAAAAAGAAACTCAAGACAAATAAGAGGGCATCAGACCCCACTATAGATGGTTGTGAGCCACCAAGTGATTGCTGGGAATTGAACTCAGGAACTCTGGAAAAATAGTCAGTGCTCTTAACCACTAAGCCATCTCTCCAGCTTCCAAGATAAGTATTTTATTATAAGGAATTCTTCCATGTGGTTGCAGAACTGAGAAATCTCTAATATGCCTTCTACAAATTGTAGATTCAGGAAAGCCAGTCCGAGTGCTGAACTACCTTGACAGTTAGACAGACAACAAATTCTTCCTATTTTGAGCTTTTCCTGTTCAGGCTTCAACCAAATTGAATGCAACCTAACCATGCTGAAGACAATATACTCAGTCCGATGACTTAATCTCATTCTGAAACACTCAAATAAAAGACAAACAAATATCTGGGCATTCTGTGGCCTGGTTAAGTTGACATACAAAATTATTCATCATATGATGCTATGAAAATATTTTACATGTCAACTGAAAGAAACATAGAACACACTGTTGAGAATAAGAAAAATAAATTTCTCTTCCAGAAGCTATTCCATGAACATAATATTCAGCATTCACATATTTGGATGTATTCATTGTATTGACTAAATGTCTCCATTATTATTCATTTGATATGATGTGGACAAAACAATAGACAGGAACAAATGTATTGGGATGTTATTGTCACTGATTGAGAATCAGTGAATAAGGGATATTCAGAAACAGTCAATGTAGATAAAGCCAGAGCAGCAATGTAGATAAAGGGTATTTCAGTATGTAGGCAGGAAACAGCTGGCATCACAATTTACTTCATGCTGTATAAAAATGTGAGTTACAACTCAGACTACCAAAAAATTAGAATGTACAATCTCGGCAGCTCCAGTTCTCCTCAAGCACGCTTTAAAACTCTCTATTAATAATCTTTCCTCCATAATAATTTGAAGGAACTATAGATTTAAAATGAGTTATTGGCAGCTGGTGGTGGCTGAGTGACTCTCCTTTGGGGGTGTGGCTGTGGACGGCTGTGCACTCATGAGTCACTGGACTCAGGGAGTTACTAATAGCAGGCTTTTAAAGGACCTGAAGCTAGCAGCAGGAAGGCATGAAGAGAACTGGAGGAGCTGGAGGGAGGAAATGGCGGGTGGATATAATCAGTGTTCATTGTATGCATGTTAAAAAAAAATCTTTGAAAGAATAAAAAACTATTATGAACCCAGAGGAAATTGCACAAGAGGGAGTGGAATGATTGTATGAGGCAGAGGCCCAGGATTCTCAACAATGTGGTTGCCTGAACAAGATCAGCTTAATGACAATACCAGTTGACATGTCAATGTGGACAGGTGAAAATCCACATTATCTCACCTTTGGATGAAGCACTACAGGTGGTCAATGGCTGCTGAGGAAATGAGAATCAATTTCCTCTGAGGATGAGCTCCCACATAGGCTATCCAATCCCAAGGAGGCAGGCCTGGATACATTCACAAAGGAACAGTGCAAAACGGGTTCAGTAGGCTGTATATAAATGTGTGTGTGTGTGTGTGTGTGTGTGTGTGTGTGTGTGTGTACATGCAACAATAATAATTTTAAAAGATCATAAATAAAATGGGATTGCTTGGCAACCAGATTGAAACAAGCTGAGCAGTGTGAAGAACTTCTTTCTATTAAAGGAATGAGTAAGCTATTTTCCTGGTAGAGAAGAGGCAAGAAACAGTATCCCAGTAAGAAGCTGCATGAATGCAATTCATGAAACATGTGCCACTAGGGTCCTCCATTCATGAAAAGTCTTGCTTGTGCTAAGTGGGAGGAAGGAAACCTATGGTCCCAGAGAAGAACTGAGTTAATTATTACATATTGGTGAAACAATTATCTTTTCCAAATTGTGCTTGCTGAGACTGAAATTTAGCTCACTGCTGAGCAAAAATATTCCCTTTTATTTTGAAATTTTATGGGACAGAGGTTTCCAAACTTATGCCAATGAGTGATAAAATATGAGACTTTAAGTGCAGCCACAGGTTGTGCCCTAAACTTGGTACATTCCCTAGCTGAGAAACATGTAACTGTGTGAGACACTTCCCATACATATCATCTCTAATACAGTTAATATAAATATCTCAACATGGGATGTAATGCAGAGAATTAAGTATAAAAATATGATAGGAACTGGGGACAGAAGAAAGTCTGGAAGAACTCAAAGTGGGAAACTTGGTACCCAGAGGTGAGAAATTGATGTCACTGCTAAGCAGGAGCCATGCACTTGTATGTACCTGCTATATTATAACAGCTTTGGACATATTGTCACAGCTGGTTCTGGATTTGCTGCCATGATTAGAGACAATACCACTGCTAATGTTCATACAACTATCCAAGTCCATAGCCACTGGTGGGTTGCAAAATTTCTCCCAAATCATCAAGGAAGAAAAAAAATCATTTCTTCCCCTTTTTATTGCTCTCCATTCTTGCACTGGTTCATACCTTCTCCCACTGAACATAGCCTGGAGCCAGATGCACGGGAGCATGGAAAATAGAGTTTCCAGACTGTCAGCTTCAGACAATACACAGCCAGGTACAGAGGAATGGGGACCGAGAGCAAAGATAAATGACAAGCATTCAGTCTATTGATATGGTGTAGAAATCAGTCTCCCGGGGCTATGCAAACGAGAAGTAGACAGAGACAAAGTGAGAATTGACAAGAAAGTCTTTATCCATGCTGAATCTAATGACAGCTAACACGGGAGCATTGGGAGTGTAATTTTACCTTGAGAATGACTAGTAAATTTGGAGACTACACATTGTTGGAAAAATGCCCCAACTTTTAAGAATTTATTTTTTGAGTCCATATTACGCTCCAGAAGCCAAGCCTTTTAGGGTTAGCACTTTCCACTACACAGAATGTCATTTTCAGATGTAAGATAAAGTCTGAATTACTACATTTTGAACTGATTAAACAAGGTAGATCTACAAACATTGAGTCTCATGGTTTACATGTAAACTTTGACTTTTCCATAAAGACTATTGTGAACACTTTTTTTAAAAAATACCAAAGCAGGAGCTGGAGAGATGGCTCAGCAGAATCATCAGCTGTTCTTCCAAAGGACCTAGGTTCAATTTCCAGCATCCATGTGGCAGTTCATAATCATCTTAACTCCAATTTCAGGGAGTCTGACACCTTCTGGCCTCCGTGGGTATTGCAGATGTTCATGGAGCACAGATATACATGCAGGCAAAACTCCTATGTACTTAATACAAATTAAAAAAACACACAAGAACAATGTAATTAAATAATAATAATAGCTAACCTTACTGATACTTTACTAATATCCAAAGATACCATCAAAATCATTATTAGTAGCATCTTATTTAATCTACATAGAAACCCGATGAGCTAGGTACTACTGATGAATATTCATTTACAGATGGGCAGTTATTAAAGACAGATACAAGTACCTTGCACAAGGATATCAGACTAGGAAGAACTGGATCTAGGGCCCAGACAGGATGATAGCAAGCTGAACTCTTACCAAATCTGAATTCTAGAATTAAAGCTAAATGGGTAAAGGCTAACGTTGGTAATGCAGACCAAGAGGCAGTTTGTCTAAGATGATTTACACAGAGGTCTTTCCAGTTGTCCCATGAGGTAGGTATTTGCTGCATATTACTAACATACTTCATCTGAGGCAAACAAAATATTTAATTAAATGTCTGCCTGAGATTATACAGCATGCATGGCTTTGTAAAGTCCGTTGTCTCTAAGAATCTTAGGTGTATTCCTTCTGGTGTTTAAACTGCCTCAAACCACAGTGCAGGTTTATATCTCAGGATTACATTTCACTTCCAGAATTCCTTTGACCATCATTATTTAAAAGAGCATTGAGACTTCATATTACTGTAAATGAGTCATTCTAAACATAAATAGTGGTTTTAATTTCCATAGCTATACATTCACACCCCCTGTATACCAGGCACCCTGCTAGGTATTCCACATTTGATTTGCGCAGTATTCTTGAGAGGAAGGCTTTGAATTGAAGAAACCACTGTGTCTTTTCTATGTACATCACTATTATTATGTCATTATTCACATATTGTAATCTTCTCACACAGATCATTAGCCACCTGCAGTTTCAGATTTCTAGACTCACTGTGAAGGAGGTTATTAAAATGTATATTTGTTTCATCATTGAAGTCAGTAAGAAATATGAGACTAAAGTGGTTGAATTTAGAGTCATGGCATAATTAGGTATGATCAAAAGCCTTGGTGAGTTAAATTTGCCTGTTTGGGTGAAAACCATGGTATTTCTTCTGAAGAATACTGGCAAAAAAAACAGGGTGAGATTCCCATAGCATGGGTTATATAAGCTGTGTAGCAATCTTACTTCTTTGGTTCCATAAAACTGGAATAAAGGAAAATTACATAGTTCAGCCTTCATTGTATACACATCATGTTCAAAAGACAACCCCCCCCCCCAGTAGGGTGATACTATGTTAGTGTTAACAAGCCCATTCATTGAGTTACTTTGCACACAAGAGCAGAATCAGCTGTGTCTGCTTGGGGGCGGGGGATGTAACACTGTCCCAGAAGCAGATTCTAAGGAGAAAAAGAAATACCAAACTTCAAACCATGCCTCATACCAAACATGCACCAGATAGAGGGTGAGGATGGGAGTATGAAGCTAGAATTAGTAATGAGTAGTTGTTTGCCCAATGCTTGCCCCAATAATAGTAACTAGACCCTTAAGGCATGTCATCAAGCTTGATTCCCAGTCTCCTAACTATAAGAGCCTTCTTGGCATCCATCATGCAGTCCCTGGCCTATATATGGTTCCAATGGCAACTTGGTTTTCACATACCTTGCTTAACTATTGTTGTCTACTTTGTAGATTACTCTGAGGCCACTCTAGAACTCAGGCACTATTCTGCATTATAGTTATTTTTCAGTGTTAATTACAACTAGTTTCATGCATGAGTTATTAAATATCTGCCTAAACAAACCCTCTCCATCTCTCAAATTAGTAAAGGAAAGAATCAGCTTCAGATGAAGATAAGGAGTCCAGACTCTACTATAGCCTACCACCACTTTCTTAGTCTAGGAAATCTGAAAGCCAACTCCTAGGATGCCATGTACTATTTCCAATAGCCTTATTACCCTCTGGAACATGTTATGCAGGTCCCTGTTCCATTACACTTACCAACTTCTTCGCTTATTTCAAATACGATCTTCACGGCAAGCTATTTACTGACCATCTTACTTAACAATCCTCTGAGCTGGGAATGGTGACACAGAACTCTAAACTCAGCAACTCATGAGGGTGAGACAAGATGATCATTTGAGGTCTGAAGTTTAAGGCAAAACTAGGCAACACAGTGGAGCTCTGTCTCAAACACCAAATAAATAAAATAGAAGTCACCTATCCCTACCCCCAAAACACTCACATTCTCCCTTTCTGCCTAAGTTTTCTGATTTGTCAACACATAACACACTGAGCTTATTTCTTTTAGTGCTTTTCTCACTAGAATGTAAAGTCTAACAGCAAAGGGGCTCTCTGTCTTGATCCCTGCCCTCTCCTCCATATGTAAAATCATGTCTTGTTCGTATTATCCAATCAGTAAATACACACCTAATAAAACAATGAATAAAAAGGTCTTCATAAGAAGTTCATTCTTTTTTAATATCTAAGAAAATGCAACCATTTTTACCCACAAAAATCTGTGCTCCTCTTTTTGATCATGAAAAATGCTTAAGAGTTTGTTAGAGTCTGTTCAGTCTAGCTCAATGGCAGAGTTCTCACCAAGTACATAGGAGGCCTAGGCTCTATCCTCAACGCTGCAGAAACAAAACATGGAGGAGGTGCACTTTGGAATGCATCTCCCTTACTATTCCTCTCTACTGGCAAGATAGATCAAGAGGGAGGAAAATCAAGTTGCAAGACTGAGAAAGATGTACTTGCTGTCTAAATACATGCACAGGAATTGTGTATGGGGACATTGTGCTTAAATGTTATGGGTATTTGTAAATGTACTGACAAGTCCTCTTGCCCTGAACTACAAGGATGCCAGGAAAATTCTTTTTAGTGAATCCCAAGGGTAGCAGTTCATTTTATAATGTTAATTGGAATGAAAAGGGATGAATATGCTTCTTCCTCAGAAATTTAGAACAAAGAAATACAACTGTTTTTAGTATTCTCAAGTGTGCAGAGGTTACCTATGAGCAAAGGAAATTGGCTCAAGACATATTTAAAATGTCCCATAAGATGAAAAAGGAACAAAAAGAAAGATTAGAATATGAATTTATTTCTGTGGAATCAAAGGAAAATTAATTGGCAGTTTTTAAATTGGCTGCTTTGAAAGAGGAAAACCCTGGACAACCAAACAATCTTCAGTGGAATTCATCACTAATATCTGCCACCTTTTGTTTCAAACGATTTATTTTTATTTGGTATAGGGATGTGTGTGTGTGTGTGTGTGTGTGTGTGTGTGTGTGTGTGTGTGTGTGTAGTTGCTCAAGGAAGCCAGGAGAGGGCATCAGATCTCCTGGAGCTGCACTTAGACCTTAACCACCTGACTTGAGTGCTGAGAAGACCAAACTCCATTCCTCAGCAAAAGCAGAAACTTCTATGACCCTCTGGGCCCTCTCTCCAGCACTGGCCATGGCTTTATCAACCTGCAGCTTCATTTGTGAGCTTTAGAATCATTTCTTTCAGACCACCTTTCCCCTGTGAGCGCCCATCTCACCCCTACATGACCTGCAGTGCCTTGTTCATTAACAGCCAAGGCCTGTGTCCTGGGATTAATGTGTCTTTAAAATGTTTTAACTGCTTATTTCTTTCTTAAATAGTTATTTTCTGCTACTCAGACTATAAATCTCTCGAAGTAGAAATAACAGAACCCCCTTCTCTCTAATCTTTCAGAAAACATGAACCATGCTGAGTAAATGCCTGTTCAAACTTGATTTTTTTTAAATTTGTGTTCATCAAACATGGAAAAGAAATGATTGCATTTTCACAGTGCTGAAAAGATGACTTTATGCAGCCTGGCTCAATGAGGGCTGTGAGGACAGCTACTCTGTTGTTCCTGTTCTAAGGTCATTGAATCCCACGAGTTCCCGCTGCCTTGAGTTTCCAATGATAGTCAGGATAAGAAAACAACACCTACTCTAACTTCAGTTGCTTCTTGTGCAAATTGCATTATTATTATTATTATTATTATTATTATTATTATTATTAATTATCATGGGTGTGAACAAGTGAGCACATGTGCCATGGTGAAAGTGTAGGGGTCAGAAGACAGCTTTTTTTTCCTTCCACTTTTTTACATGTGTTCCCACTATTGAACTCACATCACCAGGCAGGCACTGCAAACACCTTTACCCCCTGAGCCATCTCACCACCTTCCTCATACTGATTCTGATCCTTTAGATAGTTTATCTCTGTTTAGTTTTGAAAGGACAGAGAGAGAAAGAGAGAGAGAGAGAGAGAGAGAGAGAGAGAGAGAGAGAGAGAGAGGAGAGAAACAACATTGGGAAGGTGAAGAGAAAGAAGAAATTTGAAATTCATTTCTGAAGACCACTTCGCAAGAGTCCAAAAGAAAGGGGGGAGGGGAGTGGGGAATGGCATGGTCATCACCATCTGTGAAGTATCATTATGCCAAGGGTCCTTCAGGCCTCTCTCCCTGTGCTTACCTGCCACACATCTGCCACACAGCCTCTCTCTTTTTCCCACCTGACTCCTCTCGTGGGAAAGCTAAATTGGTTTAAATCATGTGGGAGCATTATAAATACTGTTTAGTGATGAGAATAAATTGGATCAAATCACATTGGTACTTTGCTAAGTGCAGACTGATGAGGAAGTTTGGATTGCTGTAATTTATAAACAAAATGAAGGAGGTTATCTGGAACATAAGAGTTTCTGTGTTTAAGGTCTTTGAAATGAAGGGGAAGACTTTACATTTTTTATTTTTATTTCATTTTATGTGTACAGTGTGTTTTGCCTACATGTCTGTCTATATACCACATGCAAGCCTGGTGCCCACAAAGGTCAGAAGAGGGCATCAGATCCTCTGGAACTGAAGCTACAGATGGTTGTGAGCCACCCACCATGTGGGTGCTGGGAATGGAACCAAGGTCCTCTGAAATAGCAGTCATCACTCTTAACCACTTAGCCTTCTCTGCATCCCAAGGAGAAGACTCTTAAATCATTCTATGAGACCGATGTTAGCAGGATGCCAAAACCGGCAAGGCACAATAGGAAAGAAAACTCAAGGCCAATACCATTTATGCAAAAACTAAGTGCCTCACCAAACACCAGCCCAAGAAAACAAAAAACATATGAAACTATTATATACTGTAACAAGGGGGGTTTACACTGTACATAAAAACACCTAGCATGGATTATGTTAACATCAAAATTATTAATACACCGTATCAACAGAATAGAGGCCAAACACACATGACTGTCTCCACCCAAACAAAAGGCATTTGGCCATTTTAGCAACCATTTATGATTTAAACAAAACAAAGAGACTACAAGCTAGCAATAAAAGGGAACTTCTAGACCACTGAGACAGCTCAGCATGAAACTGTCACTTTCCACATTGTAGAAGGAGAAAACCAACTCCCACAAATTGTTCTCTCCTTTCTACATGAGTGTCATGGCAAGCACAAGTGCACACACACACACACACACACACACACACACACACACACACACACACACGAATGAATGAATGGATAAGTAAAGAAGTAAATAAATATGATAAAAAAGTTTAGAGAGAACTGTAATTTGATGAAAGGCATCTATAAGAAAATCATGAAAGCCAGACATACTTACTGATGAAAGACCTTCAGGAGCTGTTTTTCCCTAAAGGTCAGGGCCAGAGCATGGATGGGCATGTTTACTGTTTCTAGCCACAGGCTTCTTAAATCTTTTCTACACATGAAATTTTTTTCATGCACAAAACTTTCTTGTAATTCTGGGTAGAGAGAGATATCCAACAAGTTTGCAAATCAAATATTTACTAACAAAAACGCCATAAAGAAATTTATTTTAAAACAGTTTCTGGGCTGGAGAGATGGCTCAGAGGTTAAGTGCACTGACTGCTCTCCCAGAGGTCCTGAGTTCAATTCCCAGCACCCACATGGTGGCTCACAACCACCTATTACAAGATCTGGTGCCCTCTTCTGGCCTGCAGGGACACATGCAGGCAATACTGTATACATAATAAATTAATTAATTAATTAAAAAAATAGCCGGGCGGTGGTGGCACATGCCTTTAATCCCAGCACTCAGAAGGCAGAGCCAGGTGGATCTCTGTGAGTTCGAGACCAGCCTGGGCTACCAAGTAAGAAACACAGAGAAACCCTTTCTCGAAAAACAAACAAACAAACAAACAATTTCCTGGTGTATAAATTTTATTACATATTAAAGACAAAAAGCAAATTTACAACTAATGAAGTGGACATGATTTTTTTTAACAATTAAATTTGATCATTTGGGTTTTTATACTAAAAGACACAGAGCCTCTTCAAGATTTATCAGATGTGATCAACATTTTTATTTTATAATCAACAATTTTGAAAATGTCAGTTTTCCAAAATGCATAGTAAGAAGTGTTTAGGGTCATTTCAGAAATTCTCTTTTAATCCTAATCCAAAATTTATTTAACAACTTTGTATGAAAATCAAGCTATCAAATTAACAACAAACAGTAATTTTAAAAATCAAACATTACCTTTTTGTAAATTTTTGAAATTATAATTTAATTACATTTCTCCCTTCCCTCTACTCCCTCTACACCCTCCTATCTACCCCTTCCCCATCTCCTCTAAATTCATGGACTCTTGGTTCACTAATTGTTATTGCATGTGTGTATGTATATGTACGTATACACATATGTGTTCCTAATTGTAGCCTGCTGAGTCCACATAATGTTACTTGTATGCAAGATTTGTGGGGAGCAGGAGAGGTGATCTGGAAAAGCACACTGATTGGTTGTTCAGTACAAAATGGTCAGCCCTGAAACATACATCTATACCAATCAAACTTTTTGTTGTTTTGTTTTTTGAGACAGGGTTTCTCTGTGTAGTTTTGCGCCTTTCCTGGAATTCACTTGGTAGCCCAGGCTGGCCTCGAACTCACTGAGATCCGCCTGGCTCTGCCTCCCGAGTGCTGGGATTAAAGGCGTGTGCCACCACCACCCAGGTCAATCAAACATTTTAACACAATAAAATCTAGGCCACTCCTTTGATATTTAAATGCTGAGGAATAATGGTAAGACAGTGCCCAAAGTCTAGGCTTTCTATGGTTAAATTCTCTTTTTCTATAAGAATGTGAATACAAGCACCAACTCTGCTGACATCCAGACTTGACTTGTTTTAGGCGGCAGGCATTCATTAGCACTGCCTGCAGGTGTGTGCACCACAAACACACATGTGTTTCAAGTGTTGTGTTCAGACCTGAGGCTGTGTGAAGTCCTGTGAGGCAATCTGGGGAAACCATGCTACTGTTACCTCAATCTCTTGTACCCTCAGTTAGTAAGTTTACTCCTGCAGATTTTATTGTCCTCAATGTTTTATTACTTTTTCATCCTTCAGAAGTATTCTACTTTTAACAAATTTTACAGAGCCCCCATATTCAGTTAACCTTATGGGGGTTCCTTCAGGGTCTAGCTGGGGCCATTAGGCAAGAAAATAAAATAAAGGATATCCAAATAAAAAGGGCGAATTTAAACTATTTTTATGTAGCTGGAACATGATTTTTTTCCAGAAAATTTTAAAGAGTACTCTGAAAAGCCATTAGAACTCTTAGAAAAGTGCATTATTTTCAGCATACAACATCAGTACATTGCAATGTGTTTTATATGATAACAATAAATAATGTCAAAATGAGATGAAGAAAATAATTGTACAGATTGTGACTTTAAAGAGAATAAAATCTGCCAGGATAAATTTACCAAAAAAAAAAGTGCCATTTCCTCTCTAAAAACTAAACCAAAACAGAAACAAACAAACAAAAACCCTGCTGAATGAAATTAAAATATAAATAAGTAGAAAGGATGCTTCATGACAGAAGATAGTACTCAACATGGTCCTCACCAGAATCTGCAGTGGCCTTGTTGAGGAACTGACAAAGTCATCTTAAATTCCATATTGAAGGGAAGGGTCTCAGGCTAGCCCAAACAATGTTGAATAAAAGAAAATTCGAGAAATTAGGCTTTCAGATTTCAAAATTTACTATAAAATGAAAGTAATAGGAGCTGGAGAGATGGCTCATTAGTTAGAGTCTTTGATGCTCTTCCAGTGGAGCCGAGTTTGACTCTTAGCAGTACCATGAGATAGATGTTTGAATCTGTTTCTGCACATGAGGAAACTAAATACACAGTAGCTTCTTGTGGAAGGCTATCGAGTGAGAAATAAATACAGCTGGTACACGAATCTGGGTTTAAACACTCTAATTTGAACTTGATATCCCTTTCCAGGATGCTTCCACTCCTTATCTCCATCTCCACATTTAAGAATTAACATCAAATGCTTTCTTGAACGCCTTCAGCCTATGAAGTCCCATGGCACCAAAGTCAAGGCCATCAGTGGACTTAGCTGCAGACCACGGTGGCAGACATCAGAAAACTAAGCTGAGAAGGGGCCTTTTCAACTGGCAAGGAAACCTATGCTTGGCAGAGGCACATCCAGATGCCAATACTCCACCATTTCTGAAAGGGCCTGCTGAACCACAAGCTGCATTCTAGGAGTAATGTCAGTTTGCTCTGTGAGCCAAAGAATAGCTCAAAGTCTGGACAGTTCCCTTATGGCTTGCCCCTTGCCACAGAACAGCCCCATGGGCTTATTCTGAATAGCAGCACACATCAAAATAACTCAGTAGTTGAAAGCAGCCAACTACAACCTGTTGTTTATCATTATTTTTCCCCACACCTAACTTCTTAAGACAATAAATAAATAAATAAATAAATAAATAAATAAATAAATAAAAGTGAAAAAAGAGGAAAAAAATCTAAACCTACTTTAGGTCTGCCTGGTTCAAATGCAACCTCTGCCTTTGGAAATTAATTTTCTTCTGTTTTTTGTTTATTTATTTTGTATCCCAACCACAGTTCCTGCCCACTTCTACCATTCCTTCCTCCCACCTTCTCTCCATCCCCATCTTCATCCACTCCTCCTCTGTTTCTGTTCAGAAAGGGGCAGGTCTCCCATGGATATTAACAAAACATGGCATATCAAGTTGCAGTGAGACTAAGCATCTCCCCTTGTATTTAGACTGGACAAGGTGACCCAGTATGTGGAATAGGTTCTCAAGTCTCAGAAAAAACATTAGGGACAACCCCGGCTCCCATTGTTAAGAGCCCCACAAATAGACAAATTACACAACTGTCACATGTATGTAGAGGGCTTAGGTCATTCCCATGCAGGCTCCCTGGTTTTTGGTTCAGTCTCTGTGAGCTCCCATGAGCCCAGGTTAGTTGCTTCTGTGGGTTTCTTGTGATGTCTCTGATCCCTCTATTTCCTACAATTCTTCCTCCCTCTCTTCTGTGGAATTCCCCAAGCTTGGCCTAACGTTTGGCTGTGGGTCTCTGCATCTGTTTCTATCAGTTGCTGGATGAAGCCTCTCTGATGATAATTGGGGTAGTCACCAATCTGGACACAGGAGATGGCTGCTTCAGGCTATATGTCCATTATTGTTAGGAGTATTAGCTGGTGTCATCCTTGTAGATTCATGGGAGTTTTCCTTGCATCAGGTTTAGACCAGACCCCCAAAATCACCCCACTTCCAGTCATCTCTTTCATCTCTTCACCCCCCTCCACCCATCTCCAGCACCAAGCACTTTCTGACCTATCTGTTGATAAAATGACTTTGCAGTAAAGCATAACTTAGAAGCAAACTTGAGGACAGACGCCAAGAAGCCGGTGGAACTGGAGACTTTCCAGTGAAAGGGAAGCCTACTGTTGGCTGAGAGGCACCCAGCGGCTGGAACAGCACCACACCCTTACCACCAACAGCTAACCTTCTGATGAGCACTAGCTATGTGCCAGGGAAATTTGTACTGGCTGACTCCTGTGGCATATCCCCCTAACACACCAACCTTCCAAAGGTTACTGCTCAAGTTTCTTTCTCTGTAGGTTAGCAAGGAGAACCACAAAATAGCCCCTTTGCCCAAGGCCACACGTCTGATAGATCACAGTGAGGGAACTTAAATGGACCAAGCCCTATGGTAAACCCCCAAGTTCTATCACCTCCTGATAGCTGGTGCATGAAAAAGTGGTAACTCTCTGTGGATTGCTTTTCTTTTTCTTTTTCTTATTCTAGAGGTGGATAGAAAAAGAGAGGATATAGATCCAATGTACTTTAGAAAGACCTTCTCCAATAAAGTTAATTCATTCATAGAAGAAAAACCAAGAAGGAAGTTCTGGTTCACTAATTTAATGACTAATTCAAAGGACTGGGGCCATATCAGGCATGAGCTACTTGGTTAAATGAGTTTCCATGGGCAACAGGCCATACTATTCAGAGGTGATTGCAAGCATGCATTCTTTCTTCACAGGAGAAAATGTTTGAGAAAGAAAGAAAGAGAGAGAGAAAGGAAGGAAGGAAGGAAGGAAGGAAGGAAGGAAGGAAGGAAGGAAGGAAGGAAGGAAGGAAGGAAAACCACTCTGGAATTCCCCCAACTCACTTGTGCTATGAAGCATCATGCAACTCTGAAAATTTTCTCTCTTGAATAATATGTAATAGAAACTGAGATGGTACCTAATTTAAATTTGCCAAGTAAGAGTCCTTTCAATTCAAATACATTTTTCTAATGATTAGATAAGACATTTTTTAAGCACTCTGTAGCTTTTGGTGAGACAAGGAATCCTAAGTCATCATCCATTTTACTCTTTATAGAATTAAAAATCCCCAAAGCTGGCAATTAATGAACTGTTAAATCCAGACATATGGATGTGATATGATTTTCAAATGGGACAAATAGCAGTTATTAAACTTCAAAGAGATGGCATTTTCCTGTGTCTTCTTAGTGGGAGGTACCCAGGAAACAACCTTCAAACGAATAACTTAAATTTTCTAATCAATTTCTGTACTTTAAGTGTCATTAGCTCAATAAATGCTAACATTATTTTAATTTTTCATTCCTCTAAGTTCTTTCTTATTTCCTGTGGAAAATAATCCTTTACTCTGGGTCTTATTTTTTGAAAAGGCATGCTGTGTTTAGCTTGCAAACTACCAATCTGTCCCTCTTGACCACTGTATGACTTTGAGTTTTCCACCCTACTTTAAATTCCTCCATCCACTTTTTCCTAAATCATGAACCTGATTCCAGTTGATTCCCAGTGTCCTCCTATAACGTCCAAGTGATTCTAGTGCTCTATCCGGATTGTCCCTCTTCTCAGACGCCCACTTTACATTCTCCTTTCAATGAGAACAAACTAAAACATTACTTCCCTGGGCAAGCCCTGCCTCTTCCTTTTGGTATGATTTGGATAGGTTGATCATCCTGGGCTTTCCTCTCAATTAATGTTCTTGGTTATAACTCCTATACTCAAAGAAATCAGTTTGTAAGACAACAAGAAATCTTTAATACATTTCATTTCCTCAAAATTAGATTCATCACAAAGTACCAATACACTCAAGCCAAAGTCCACCAAATAGACCAGGATAATTTTACAAATTTAGATTCATTGAATGATGGTAATGAGGAAAATCTACATCACTGAGGTGCAGGAGCATTTGAGAAAGAAGGTATTTGAATGGACTAACTTCATTTTTTTTTTTTTTGCAAGAATTACAGGATTTGAGAGAGTGCTCGAGGGACTATAGTTTGTTACTGTCGAGAAGAAGGGGAAGTCTCAGCTCAGTTATCTTGAGAGTTCTTACACCCAGGAATGCAGAGCTAAACTGAGGTTAGGAAAGAATCAGCCGCCACTCTCACTCCCCTTCCTAGGAGGCATTTGGACCATTTTGTATTTTGGAGATACTGTCTTGTTAGTATTCATATGTGACCATTCAGGGGATTTATTTGGTCTCAATCTCTCAAGCCACAGAGTACCCATGCCTGGTACTGTTTTGTGAGATTATAGTCAGCAGCACAACACTAAGCCCTGTTATGAGCACCAGGCCAGCTCACGGGAGGACCAAGGCCTGCTTGTCAGCACCCAGCTGACAGGCCTTCTATTTTGCACTCAAAAAAACAATGTATATTTATTTTGTACAACTTGGAAGGTATAGAGGTACTGAGAAGAAATGAGAAGTTCCACAACATGCTTCCTTAGCAGGGAGAACAGAGTCTTCATGGATGCTGTTTCTACAGAGGACTTCAGTCCATGGGAGCATTAAGGCTTTGAAGGGAGGAAAGCTAACAGGAGAGTTCCAGGGTTCCCAGCCAGCTCAGCTGTAGTGGTACAGCTACCCATAACCAACACATAGAGAAACAGGCATGGCATCCCAGCTACAAAGATTTGGAACATTCTTGATGGCAAGCATCGGAACCAGCATCAGGACTAGCATGATGGTTTTCCTCTAAGCAAAGTGTTTAGTAGGATCCAAGGGCATGTGCACAAAAACCCTCCAAGGGAAAGCTTCATTGCTAACCCATTTTACAGAGGAGAGAACTGAAATAAAAAGAGGAAAAAAAGAATAACATGTCATAAAGCTAGGAAGTAGGAGGTCTGGAACAAACTCATTAGTCTACTGTGGAGACCATTCAACTAATCACTACATCGTATAATATTACTTACATAATTTTACTAATTTAAGTATGAAAGTGCATTTGGCTATTAATAATACATACATATATGCAGTGTATAGATATGAAAACTGTATATATATATATATATATATATATATATATATATATATATATATATATATATATATACACACACACTGGATTTAAGCAGTGTTTGTACAAATATAAATATAAATAAATAAATAAATAAATAGTCCAAAATGATTAAATGTGAACTGTAGAATGAGACTCTTTTTCTCTTACTCATTAATACACATATAAATCACACAACAGTTCTGAAAACCAGTTCCTTTTTTTGTTATTAAGGAGATAATAAGATCCTATGTCTTCTGAGTTTATATGAGCACTAAGAGCTTAAAAGCCTTGTACATCTTTGGTGAGCTGAGTGACTTTTGTGAGACTTGATAATAACATTTATTCTATATGACAGCTAGTGAAAAAATATAAATATGTGTTGATCAGCATCAAGGTCAGATACCACGGGGATGACAAGACACCTAAAATAGCACCACTTAGACCAACGTGGATTATAGTCCCATTTCCTTGTTTGATGTGGTCTGCAGTGGTTTGGTTTTCTGAGAGGAGGTCACACTCTGTAGCCCAAGAACTCACTATGAAGCCCAGGATGGTGCCAAACTCATAGTGATCCTCCTGCCACAGCCTCCTAAATGTCGGGAATAAAAGTGTGACACACAATGCCTAAGTCTTTCTAATTGTATTTATAACTAAACAAAAAGCAACATAGAAGTTTCTTCAATTCAGATTCGATTTCCTGTCATACTACCAAGTCAGCCAGATTCATGAATTATGTGCTAATTTTCCAATTGGGCCTCACTGGCCTCAATCTCCATCTCTACCACAAATTATTAGGCAACAGTCAGCAGGTGTCCTGCTTAGTAAATTCAGGCAAATCACATCCACCCATGGAACCTTGCACTGAACATAGGGCAGTTGGCTATTAATGTAAGAACCAATAATAAATACTACTTATTATTAAAGTAATTATATACAGTATTATTAAATCCATATTTCATTAATTCATAAAGTACATAAGTAATTATGTAAATAAAATATAACTAAACCATCTTTATGTTAACTAAAATAAGTTTTAATTTATGTTAATTTATAATAATGTAATTTTTTTCAATGAGGATGTGTTAAAATAGATATTAAACCTGGTCAGTTCAGTTTCACAGACATTTAGTAAATGCTTACTCTATTCCAAACAGTTTGGTCTAAAAAATGAAAAGGACAAGTGCTTGCCCAAGATCATGAAACATGATCAACAATGGACACTTCCTGTTGAGTGTAATGAAACATCACAGAGGATAGGCGTGTGGCTGGCCAAGTGGGGTGAAGCCAGCTAGAAGTAAGACCAGACTTAGATATCAAGATTCTACTAAAGACCACATTAAGAATTGTACTTGGGAGGCAAAGGCAGGGGCATCTCTATGAAGTTGAGGCCATTTTGATCTGCATAGCTAGTTCCAGGCCAGTCAGGCTACATACAAACACCCTGTCTCTAACAAAACAGAAATAAAATCACGAACTAAAGAAAAGAAAGTGTAAATGTGATCACTGGCTAATTCCCCATGAGTTGCTTTAACTGCTTTATTTTGTCATCCAGGACCATGGGCCCAAGAGTGGCACCTCTCCCCTGTGAACTGGACCCACCACAGCAAGCATTATTCATCAAGACATTACTTGATCACAGGACTATCTATAGAAGAATTTTCTCAGTTAAGAGTTCCTCTTCCCAGTTAGGTATAGATTGGTATCAAGTTGACAAAAACCAATACATTAGCTAACCAAAACAGAAATAACTGCTAAGGTCTCCCTAGAGCATGCCATAATAAGTTGTATTGTTTTCAACCTCTGTGTCTGTGTCTCTAGTGTAAGTGTAAAGTTCTCATACACTTTTGACAGTTAAACACGTTCAAGAAAGAAGGGAGATCAACATAGGGCTCTTTCCAAGGCAAATGTAGAGAATTCTAACTCCACTGATGATTAAAATAACTATAAACATACAGAAGGTACATTCTAGAATATATTGAGAAAATAATAGTATAGTTGATTCAATCAAAGTGGATTCTATTTAAAATTATTTTATTTTGATTAGTTGGGTCTGGAGATATTGCTCTGTGTTTAAAAGCACTGACTGCTCTTGGAGAAGACCCAGGTTCAGTCCTCAGCACCCACATGAAAACTCACAACCATCTGTTGCTCCATTTCCAGGAGTTCTGACACCCTCTTTTTGCCTCACTGGACAACAGGCACACAGATAGTGCACATGCAGGCAGAACACTCATACACATAAAATAAAAATGATCTTCTTAAAAGTGGCATCTTTAAGTAAAAGGTATCTTAGATTTACAAGAGAATAATATTGTTTTGGGAAAAAGCCACTTTCTGTTTTACCACATCAATATGATATGCAAACATAGCTTGTTGGGGAGTGTTTACTTGAGACTCACGTGAGATCATATAGTTCTCATTCTCATGCTGATCTCCTTGAAGACTGAGATCGGCTTTGTCTGCTAACAGTCTTTGTTGCTTTTCTTTGCTGTTACTAAATATCTAACAAGAAGCAATTTAACAAAGGAAAGATTCATCGAGTCTTACAGTTTAAGCTGAGATGCAGCCCATCATGGTTGAGAAGGATGCAGCCCATCATGGTAGAGAGGGAATGTTGACAGGACCATGAGGCATCCAGTCACACTACATCTGCACTCAAGAAGTAAAGACCAAGCAGGAAGCAGGGCCAGGCTACCAACATAAAGACCTGTCTCCAGTGACTCACTTCCTCAGCAAGGCTCCATATTCTAAAGGTTCTAGCCCTTCCAAAGCACCACCACAAGCTAGGGGTGAACTGTTCAAACATGTAAGCTTCTTGAGGAAATTACATATTCACACCACAATGGTAGCTATTAAAAAATATTGAAATATTTGCCTTAGCACTCTTCCGCTAGTATAACTAAAAATGGGAACCAAATGATCGATTTTTCATGTGTTCCACTACAAATAGAGGAACTTATTAAATCATTGCCTGTGCCAGCAGGCATGTGAGTTTTTATTATTGTTTGCTGCTTCTATTTGTTTTCACTTAGAACGAAGTGTCCACAACAGTATCCTTTCAGACTTTCAGGACATTCAATACATACATATATAAACACAAGTCTGGTGTTTCCTTTCATAGCTCTCCTCAAATTTTTCTCCCAGTTTGTCTTCTACTCAGCTCTAAGAGTCTTCTGTTTCTTCTTCCATAAAATGTTGCCAAAGGAAACATCAGTCATTCAGTGTTGGCCCAAGTGTGTCACTTCTATTATCCCAATATGCTTTTCAAATATGTACTAGCCTAATTCAAGAAAATCATGAGCAAAGTTTGCCAGTATTAGCAAAATGTACTTTTGACATTGGGTTTATTAATAATTTGCTATATGAACAAACTGATGTCTGATGAAAGAAAAACAATCACAATTTTATGTACACATACACGCACACACATTGTCTTAGTTTTGTTTCTGGTTGCTGTGATAAACACTCTGACAAAAGAAACTTTAAGAACAAAAAAGGTTATTAGTCTACTATTCCAGGTCACAGTTCATCACTGTGGGAAAGTCAAGGCAGGAGCTGAAAGATGTTAGTCATGTTACAGCCACAGTCAAGAGTGGAGAGAGAATGAATGCATGCTTGCTTGGGCTTACCTCGCTTTCTCCACTCATACAGCACAGGATCCCAAGCCCAGGGAATGCCACCACCCACAGCAGGCAAGTCCTCCTATCTCAATTAGCATAATGAAGACAATCCCTCACAGGCTAATCTGCCCTAGACAATTCCTGCTTGAGACTTTCTAACTGGGCAAGATAAGATCATATCAAGTTGACAACTCTCTCTCTCTCTCTCTCTCTCTCTCTCTCTCTCAAACACACACACACACACACACACACACACACACACACACACACACACACTATACTACCTGTGTTTTCTAATTAGTCAGGACCTTCATTGAAGTTGTTCTTACTTAACTACAGTCTTAGGTAAGGATGACGATTTTAATAGGACAGTAAGACAGACCTACTACTACTCAGGACTGGAGTAGCAGAAAGAAATAGTCAAAGTTCAGGCCATCATGTAATAAGGCAAGTCAGACATTTTATTCATATATCTTCATCTGAGATTATAGTGCCCTGGCCTTGGGTAATGATCAAAATTTGAAGACTTTCAGGTAGAACATTAAGAAAAAAGACATGATTACATAAACAGAAGAAGAGGTTGCAACTTCTTTTAAGTGTGCAGATGATTAAGAAATGTAGCACAAGAGTAGGGACTAATTGAAACCAACAAACAAAACACACCAGGTATAAAAAAAAAAAAACAGGAAGATAAAGCAAACAAACAAACAGAAAAGAATGGACTGTCCGTGGTTATCAAACTTGCTAGACAGATCAGCATGTCAGGGAAAATAAATACGTGGGTGGGTGGACAGGTTACAGACATACTACTGATGTAAAAAACAGAATAAATAATCACTAGACTGAAAGAAATGCTCAAAATTGTTAATAGAAGCTTTTGGTGTTGAGGGATATAAAACATTATAAGCGATTATTGTATCTTTTATAATTTTTCACTGGAAATGTATCCTATTTTGTGATCTGGAAAGGGATGATTAATTAAGCAGGTATGTGTGTAAGTAATTTGCTTTTCTTTCAATTAAGCCAGTAATTCTCAATTAAGGGCAGTTTTGTTCCTAGAGAGTTTATTTCAATGTATGAAGACATAGTAATATTTTACTACTGTGACTGTGGGTATACTATTGAGATCGAATAGGTAGAGGACAGGAATAAAACTAGACTTTCTGCACTGTACGTGACAGTCCCCACAGTAAAGAATTACACAAAGTTGCTAATTGTCTCAAGATTGGTAAATGCTGACATTAAACAAACAAAACATTAGCCAAATGCTCATTTCTCCATGTAATAAGTTCAACTTATATTATTTAATATTTCTCTGAGAATTTAATAAAATGTGTTTTGATCATATTCACTCTCACTCCCTCGACTCTTCCCGTATTCACACCCCGTTTCCTTACCACCCAACTCTGTGTCCTTTTTTCTCTCATCACAGCCAATGTGTGCTATCATATGGTGCTCCTTTGGAGCATGGTCAACTCTTAGGGAAAACTGATCCTCCTCTCCTAGCACCCAGAAATTGCCAGTTGCTCCTCAGCTCGGGGCAGAAATGCATACCCAGCTTGCCTCACTCTGGGACTTGGTGTGGCTTGGGCTTGCACAGGTCTTGTGCATGCTATTACATCTGCTGTGAGCTCATATGTGCAGTTCACATCTGCCTGTTGTAGCACAAATCTTAAAAGATCTTATTAATAAAATCAAACCTGGGGCCAGGTATTGGGGTGAATGCCGGAAGATCAGAGAAGCAGAACAAGCCACAGCTTCCTCACCTCGCAATTCCTTGGCTGACCCTGTTTCCTCAGACTGGAAGCCTCTGTGTTCTTATCCAAATGGATCTCAGCTGAACTGCTTCTCAAAAGCCTGAAAGCTTAACCAACTCTAGTTCCTCATCCTCACACCTTAAATACCTTTCTGCATTCTGCCATCACTTCCTTGGATTACAGGCTCTTGTTACCACACCTAGCTGTTCCCAGTGTGCCTTTGAACTCACAGAGATCCAAATGGATCTCTGCCTCTGGAATGCTAGGATTAAAGGCGTGTGTGCCACCATTTTCTGGCCTCTATATCTAGTGGCTGTTCTGTTCTCTGGATTTATGGTATGAATAGTATCTACCTTTAAATCACTTTGACCTATTCTCATCTTGATTATGCTCCTGAATCTTTATTTTTTACAGAAATATTAACAGTTTGATCATAGTGACACTATTTTTTAAAGATTTATTTATTTATTATGAACACAGAAGAGGATGCTCATTACAGATGATTGGGAGCTACCATGTGGTTGCTGGGAATTGAACTCAGGACCTCTGGAAGAGCAGCCGGTGCTCTTAACCTCTGAGCCATCTCTCCAGCTCCAACACTATTTTTGCATGTATATATTCCTACTTTTAAAACAGTTGTATTAGAAACTGTGATCTCCTTTCATCAGGACCATGCAAGTCAAAACGGCTTGAGATGACTGACATGTAGAGAAAAGTTTTCTTCTTTGCCTTTACATCTTATGTGTTGACTTATTTAAAAGCCCTAGGAAGATGTATATTGGTTTGCATAGCATTAAACAGTATGCAGTTCTTCTGGATAGAATTGATACTGATATAATTTTAGATAGATAGATAGATAGATAGATAGATAGATAGATAGATAGACAGATAGATAGACAGACAGACACACATGCTGTGGGATATCATTCTGTATGCTGTGAGTGTGTGTTGCTCTGATTAGTTAATAAATAAAATGCTGATTGGCCAGTAGCCAGGCAAGAAGTATAGGTGGGGCAAGCAGATGAAGAGAATTCTCGGAAGAGAAAGGCAAGTCAGGAGTCACCAGCCATACATAGAGGAAACAAAATGACAAGGCAGAACTGAGAAAAGGTACCAAGCCACATGGCTAAATATAAATAAGAATTATGGGTTAATTTAAGTGTAAAAGCTAGTCAGTAATAAGCCTGAGCTAATGGCCAAGCAGTTATAAATAATATAAGCCTCTTTGTGTTTACTTGGGGAACATGAGTAGGAGCTATTGTCCTGACTGCCAGCCAGCCAAGACACAGGAAAACTTCCAAATATGTGTGTGTGTGTGTGTGTGTGTGTGTGTGCGCGCGCGCTATTTATTTATTATTTTATAACATATAAAAATATGTTTGAGGGCTTATTTATAGTCAAGAATTCAGAAGTAAATGGGCTAGAGATGTAAGTCAGTGGGTAGAATGCCTACCTAACATTCACAAAGACCTGAGTTTCATCTTCAGCATTACTTAGTAGTTTCTGTGGTGAGTTACAGCACTAGAGAGGTTGAAAAAAGAGGCTTGGAGTTCACGGTAATCCTGGCCATATAGACAATTCTGGCAGGCATTTGCTACATGAGATCCTGTCTCAAAAACAGAAGATGTTAATGGGTATGTTCTAGATGTCTTTAGTGGTCTGATATATTCTGCATAAAAATAATATTTTCCAGAACAAAGTATGCAATTCATTTCCTAACTTGGAAGACTATACACCCTAACCAGAATAGAATTTATCCTGAGACATTTTCATTCCATAGCTAATTGGCTTGTGGTTGAGGACTTAAGTAAGTGAATTTTAGAAAGCCAAAAAATGTCAACATAGCTGGGATCATCCAATATGGTTTTGTGACAAAGAGGACTGAGCTGACCTTGAACAGACAAATGAGCACAAGGAGCAATGAGACACACAGAAAACAGGATGAACAGAACTGAGAAGGTAAGGCTGGTCACGGCCAAATTCATGAAGTCATAAACCAACAGCCATTACTGGGGCAGTCTATGAATTTGAGTTGCTAAGAAGTGACCAAACTGTGTGATAATCCTAAGAGTGAGTATCATGGAAAAGCCCTGTAAAATATCTACACTACCCCTACAAATAAGATAAAACATGCCATGCCCAGAGATCACATTTTTACTCTCAATGAATATGTAAACCTAACAGACCCATCATCTTTGTCCCACACACAAAGACTTTTGTACTACATAAAGCAAAAACCTGCCCTACATAGGCTAGCTAATGCTCCACTAAAATGACCATTAACAAAGGCAAGCCAAATTTAGTCTCAGCACCATGTGGCTTTTCTATCCCTAGTGACTACAAAGAAAAACTAATGTCCTCTTTTCTAAAGAGAGTTGCTATAATTAAAGTCTTATTTCAATGATCCTAACCACTATCATAATAGATTTTGCTGTCAAAAGAGTAGGAAAGAAAGAATTCCTCTTGGTCAATGAGTCTTACAGAAGATACAAATGAACAGTCATTTGTTTCATCAATTTTTTTCAACACCAGTGTTCACTTTATAATTATACATGGGAAGTAATAAATAATTGCCTCCAAAAATATTGGTAATCCTTCCTTTTACCCATCTACAGTTTCATAACCCTCTCTGCTTGTTAGGATAACATCTTTCCTGACAGGAGACTCAGGAAAAAGACACCAAAGGTTTTATATTTGAGGTAAAAACTCTACTGCTTAATTCCCTTTAATGGTTACCAGTAATTACTAATAGCTCCCCAAAGAGAGCTGATAGGCTTTGAAAATCAAAGATTAACATCATATGTACTTAAATTTATGCACACTATCATCAAATAAACTTATGAAACCTGACTCATTAGTAATCCATAAAAAATATTATAAATGTTCACTCTCCTGCAAAGCATCATTGCCCTTGGAAGAGATTCAGTCACATCTAACAAACTCACAAGTTGTCTCGAGAGGTAGCTCATGGTCTCCCAGGTGACTCCACAGTGCTGGATAGGATAAGCTACCTTTTGGTTTTACAATTGGCTCCTTGGATGATTTCCAGTTACATTGACTTGTATAGCACAGTGTCAGTGTCATACCAACACCATAGTTGAAAAAGTCTGAAATAAAAGGAAGGAAGGAAATGAATGTGGGGGGATCAAATCACAGAATCTACCACCAATACAAACTCAGAGGGCTAGTGCTGAGACTGTAGCAACTGCAATGTCTTAGCTAAAGCACTACTCACTGAATCATGTGTGGAACTCTTAACTAACTCCGGTATGTAGGTAACATACAAGATTCATCATGCAGGTTTTTGTGAACTGGGTCATTCTGTGCTCTTCAACGTCATCATTGTCTAAGGCATTTCTTGGAGAACAACCCAAGCACAGCTTGTGTCAGCTCCCAGGAATAGTTCAAGTTTGGGATTGCTATGCCTACAATGGGAAGAATAATCTGTGAAGACTTCCACCCATGCAGAAAGTTACCAATGCATATATTCTGGGTGATGACTGATAGATCAGATTCAAGGAAGTGGAGGAAAAGGGGAAATTACAATTATAGTCTAACATCTTTGCTTCCCCAGCTACTTTCTTCTTTTGCTAGTAAGAAAGTAACTCTTTCTTACAACCTCTCAGTTTCTTGAAAGTGACCCAATAGAGCTGAGAGCAGACACCAGATTTACAAGTAATATTTATTCACTAAATCCTTTGCCTGTTCATTCCTATATACAATATATATGAGGGTGCCCAGAAATTGGTTAGAAAGAAGTATTCTTCAGCCACGGACAGGAAACAATGGTGCTTATTCAGTTGCCATGGATATAAAAGCTTTTAAGGGGTTCAAAAGAAGCATTTGTGGTGATCTCTAGGCCTGGGGATCTTTTGTGTGACCTAGGAAACTGTTTTTTCAGTTGCATCCAGTGTTAATTAATAAAAATCCTAGGACTGAAAAGATGACTGTGTGATTAAGAGCACGTAATACTCTCGAAAGAAGACCTGGATTTGCAGAAGACCCACATGATGTAGCTCACAACCACCTGTAACTCTAGTTCCAGGGCATATTGTGCCTCTGCTCACCACAAGCACACATGCACACATATAATGAAATTTTATTTAATTTACATTTAAATTCATAGAAGGAGTCTGGGAAGAAGGCTCAGTGTTTGAAGTGCCCGATGCTCAAGCAAGAGAACCAGAGTTCTAATCAGGTCCTCAAAACCCACTTAAATGCTAGGTGGTCATGGCAACTCATCTACGATCTGGCATTGGAAGGTGGAGACTGGCTCCCTAGGATAAGCTGGCCAGTGATACATGCTTCATTGGTGAGCTCTGGGCTTCATTAAGAGATTCTACCTCAAAAGAATGAGGATGGAGAACTATAAAAGAGAAATCCTGACATCATCTGTAGGCCTGAACATATCCAGCACATATATGTGCATGCACCTGTAAACACGCATGCACCCATAAGAGAAAAATGACAAAAAAGCCTATATGAATGGATGATAAGCATATTATCACCACTATTTTTAAAAGTGTTCATTCAAATGTTTAATATCATCTTATAATTCTATAAATCAGCACATAAATCCATTTAAAGGGACTGTGGATGAGTTATCCAAGCACGTGCATTGATAATAAAGATGCAGGTCACTGTCTCTGCTCTTGACAACTTAAGACAACTGAGCATTCAGGGAGAAAATATCATGTGGATACAGCAGTGTGTCTACAACTTACAGGAAAATAGAATAGATAATGAATATTTTATTTTGCCCAGAATAGCAATAAATTCAATCTTTGCTCAAATGTAAATAGGGACCAAATAGTTCCTTGGAGTTGCTAATAAGAACAAAAAAAAAAAAAAAAAAAAAAAAAACAACAAAAAAAAACACTACTTCAAAGAATAGAGTACATACACTTAATATCAATAATCTATATGAAATCCACTTGAACCATAGGTGGAAATAAAACCAACTATTCTTTTTCTTTCTTTTATCATTAGGTCATGGAACTAAAGGAGTATTTGAGCTTCTGTCTGGATGGCGGAGAACCAAAGAGAATTTACCCTTCAAAGACAGAGTAGCAGACGCCTATTCAGATGTGATGGTCACCTACACCATGACCAGCTCCCTGTACTTCATCACATTTGGTATGGGGGCCAGCCCCTTCACAAACATAGAGGCTGTGAAGATCTTCTGTCAGAATATGTGTGTCTCTATTCTATTGAACTACTTCTACATTTTCTCTTTCTTTGGCTCTTGCCTAGTCTTTGCTGGACAACTAGAGCAAAATCGATACCACAGCATCTTTTGCTGTAAGATCCCTTCTGCAGAATACTTGGACCGCAAACCTGTGTGGTTCCAGACAGTAATGAGTGATGGGCACCAACAAACATCCCATCATGAGACAAACCCTTACCAGCACCATTTCATTCAGCACTTTCTCCGAGAACATTACAATGAATGGATTACCAATATCTATGTGAAGCCATTTGTGGTCATCCTATATCTCATTTATGCCTCCTTCTCCTTCATGGGGTGCTTGCAGATCAGTGACGGAGCTAGCATCATCAACCTACTAGCCAGTGACTCCCCAAGTGTTTCCTATGCCATGGTTCAGCAAAAATATTTCAGCAACTATAGCCCTGTAATAGGATTCTATGTCTATGAACCCCTTGAGTACTGGAACAGCAGTGTCCAGGAGGATTTGCAGAGGCTTTGTAGTGGGTTCACTGCAGTGTCCTGGGTGGAGCAGTATTATCAGTTTCTGAAAGTCAGCAACATCAGTGCCAATAACAAGACTGACTTCATCAGTGTCCTACAAAGCTCGTTTTTAAAAAAGCCAGAATTCCAACATTTTCGGAATGATATCATTTTCTCTAAGGCGGGGGATGAAAACAACATCATTGCTTCTCGCTTGTATCTTGTGGCCAGGACTAGCAGGGACAAGCAGAAAGAAGTCATTGAAGTCCTAGACAAGTTGAGGCCCCTGTCTCTCTCTAAGAGCATCCGGTTCATCGTGTTTAACCCTTCCTTTGTTTTCACAGACCATTACAGTTTGTCAGTCACTGTGCCTGTTCTGATTGCAGGCTTTGGAGTTCTCCTGGTGTTAATCTTGACTTTCATCCTAGTGATCCATCCTCTGGGAAACTTCTGGCTCATTCTTAGTGTCACCTCAATTGAGCTGGGTGTTCTGGGCTTAATGACCTTGTGGAATGTCGACATGGATTGCATTTCTATCTTGTGCCTTATCTACACTTTAAATTTTGCCATTGACCACTGTGCACCACTGCTTTACACATTTGTATTAGCAACTGAGCACACCAGAACACAATGTATAAAACGCTCCCTGCAAGAGCATGGGACAGCCATTTTGCAAAACATTACTTCTTTTCTTATTGGGTTGGTCCCCCTCCTATTTGTGCCTTCAAACCTGACCTTTACACTGTTCAAATGCTTGCTGCTGACCGGGGGTTGCACGCTTCTGCACTGTTTTGTTATCTTACCTGTGTTTCTAACCTTTTTCCCTCCTTCCAAAAAGCACCACAAGAAAAAGAAACGTGCCAAACGAAAGGAGAGAGAGGAAATCGAATGCATAGAAATCCAGGAGAACCCTGATCACGTCACCACAGTTTGAGAGTGGAGACTTTTCCTTTTCCAGTGTTGCACAACGATACAGGGCAAGTCAAGCTCAGACCTCAGCTGCTTGGGCTGGCCAGGGGTAACAAGGCAAGTCAGATCAAGAGCGCATTATTCATGGCATGTCCGAGGGTCTGCTTCCAGGGGGAGGGACTGAAAGGAGGGAACGTTCTTTGCAACCTTATTCTCCATAAAAGATGAATTTCCAGACACTGTTCTTAGAGCTTTCCCAAGGAATGGATGGATCATATGTTAAGACAGAAGGCTGGAAGAGCTAATGATTCAAAAGAAATGCTTAGAAGAAATGGAGAAGAGAGGTGGTCTCCAGACGGGAGGACAGACATAGGGAATGTCTAAATTGCCACGTCACTTTTCATGTTTGTTTTTTGAACAGGTCAGTCAAAGGAAACCTATGCACATGGGAAGTACATATTTAATCCTGTCTAAACCAAAGGACCACCCAATTCTTTTTGTGTGTACATATAAGTATATAGACACTTATACTTGTCTTCAGTGTACATTGGTGTTTGGGTGAAGGAAGGTGTCCATTTGCAGATAGGCTGGCCTTTCTGTAGAAAGTCAAATCAGCTTTAGCCAAATATATAAGCTCACTAGGGGAGATGCAAAATATATAAATGTCCACTTAAAATCAACTCAACTGTCTAGACAGCAAGAGTGTTTTCAACTGTGTGATTAAAAAAAATAAATAGAAATTTGAATCCATTAAATTCTACATTTCATGTTGTTGGTCATTGAGATTCTAACTTTGGGATGACTTTACAAAAACATCAAAAGGTATTTGAGTTGGTTAGCATGTGGACAAATGTTTAAAACCTAAAGTAGTTGAGATGACTTATCATTAACCTTTAACATTTCTGTGTATTTGGAAGGCCAGCATGGCTGCTTATGGATATCTCACCCACCTGCAAATGAGCACTTTAAGCATATTGTCCTTGTATACATATGTAAGGGTACACAGTATATGTGTGAGAGAGAAAGGAAGAATGAGATAACATTCCAAAGTTACGCGTTCTCATTTTAGATGATGAAAGTACATGGCTGTGGCAGATAGCAATTAACACAGGAGAAAGAAAATGCACGGGAGACTCAGACAGTAAAATGGGCCAATGCTATTCATCATGCCAGCATCAGACAGTCCTTAGTCTAAGAAAAACGTATCAACTCTATAGACTCTAGTATGTTCCTTGGAATAAATTTGGAGCATTAACCCAGACCATCATCACTATGGCTGTAGCATCATTTTGTAGTTTCTTGCAGTTATCATTGTCTTGTTAACTAGAAAGTAAGCTCCTACAGCAAGCATAGCTCTCTGCAGGGGCCATACTAACCATGTGTAATTGCTGCTGGATTCATTGTATTTAAAAAAAATGTACTGAGGTAATGTTTCCATTGAGTTAGTGTTTAAATCTGTGCCCTAGGCAGGTACTCAGCCTGCTGGGTACTTACATGGACTAAGGCTGTTTTTCATGTTGGAGAAAGTTACTAGAAAATTCCTTTTCCTTGCCGTGTAGGGACCTTAAGGAGCAATTTATTTCCAGGTAAAATAAAACAAAAGCTCAACAATGACACAATCTGGTGGCAAGCTCTTTCTCCCGAAGAAAGTTGATATTTCCCACCAACTTGGGTTGTATAATTTAATTGCATTAATAATATTAATACTCTTAAAAGGCAAACCATTACTAGAACTATTAGAAAATTCCATTCCTTTTACAGTGTTTGGAAATGATGTTAATAGATTCGTGAAGCAAGAGCTCTGCTTTGGTAAACCATGCAGATTTTTTTTAATGGACATTTGTTAAATAAAATTTTAGTTTATGGAATGGCATTTGTTCTATTCTACCTTAAGACCACTGTGTTTCAATGTCTCCCTGACTGTGAGTGCAATAACTATAGAATTAAGTAGGGAACATAACTGCCTATAGCTACATTTGATGTTTTCTCTGTATCTGTAAAATCATGTCACAGTTGAGGCCAGCCTTTCATCTCATGAACTTCTGCACAAAGGAAAACTGGATTTCAAACAGTTGACCTCCAAGCCATGATCTTATATTTGAAGTTGAATTTTCTGAGCAGTCTTTGGAGTTGGAGAACAGAATTCCTCTTTCTCAGTTCCTCAACATTTATGAAGATTGCTATCATTCGCATCTGTTCGTAAAGACGGCCACTAAGACATTGAGGATTCCGTGTCACTCCATTTCTGGCTGTAGTCAGTGATACTCCATTCTTCTACCTATTTTGCATTTAATGTTAACTTATTTGAGTTTTATAATTACGATAAATCATTTCAGAAGCAAAGACAAACAAACAAAATGATTGCCAAGCTAAATGGCAATCTTGCCAATTGCCAGATTTATGGGAATACAGCCACATATTCTGCCAAACCAATAATTTTAATCTCTCCCAATGCACTTGAAAGGGAAGAGACTTGTTTGTGTGTTAGATGATGTCTTCAAGGATCAAATGTGTAGTATACACAGAAATTTCTCATTGTCCAACTGGCTAGAGTGGTAGCATTTTTAGAAGAGATGTTATCTTCTCCAGAACACCGTGATTTTCTCTAAGGAATTGTAGCAATAATTAACTGAAATGAAACTCCATGTTCTGGAAGAGTTAATAAAATACCCAAAATGCCTTGACTTGGTCTTAGGAAGTAATTTGAGCCCAGAAAAATCTCACCAAGCATTATCCAAACTTTCCAACCTCACTGTGAAGCAGATATTTCCAAAAATTCCTTTACTGTGTATCAAGATGCACCCTAAAATATGAGGTTATGATTTGGAGGTAACCCTCCATTCTCAACCATTTCTGGTAGGATGGAAACTCCCCTCTCTAGTTTTTACAGTTTATGCTCATTTTGTCCATTTGTGAAATATTGATGGCATTCAAGTTAGGAATTTAAATACTATTGGACCATTCAAACACTAGAAGTAATCAGCGGAAAATCTTTTAGATTTGTGGAATATTTTAATTTACTGCAATGCATTTTTTTCTTAAAATGGGAGATTTTAAAAAACTTGTGAACCCCACAGCTTTTCTTGTTTAAACTGGACTGTGTCCCCATCAGAATGTCGTTTATGTTCTACTCTCTTCAAAGAGGAACTCACCTAAATAATCAGACAAGATTTATCTAAATGTTCCATGGGTTAACTTACCTCATGTGTAAGTCTGTTGAAAGAATGTGTACTTATGCATTGTCCCGTTAGTTCCTGTGGTGACCACAAACCTCTTTGAAGGCTGTGCATGAATAGTCTATGATAGAGCTTGTCTTTCTCCCAATTGACTTCCATTTAATTTGCATAGAAATAAATCCACATTTTATCTTATGTTGTGAAGTGAAGAATTGTGACACACAAAGCTCCTAGGATGCTATAATAGCCATTCTTGTGTGTTGAACTTGAGTGTGAGAGCTATGTCCATTCTGTAATTATTCATTGCACTTTATCATAACAAGCTAATCCTTCTAGACGAGAGCTGGGGATTAACTATTGCCATTCAGAATGTGTGTGTATTTTTATACATCGACGTAAATATTGTCCTTACAGTCAGATATTTTTATAGCCAAATAGTTAGAAATGCATGGCACAATGCATGCATGGTTACTAATGTATGTAGATTATTAAAGACACTATTTTCAGGGATATTACACATTTTATTAAAATTTTCATATCCCCCTATTGTAAATGTCTCATAGGGTTTTGGTCACAAAGGCCTAAAGTCCACAGAAAACTTCATACTAAGGGAAGCAATCAGAGACTTGCCTTCTTGTAGTGTCAACAGCTGCTGCCTGCAGTAAGATGGCCACTGGCTCTGGTCTCTTGTGTAAAGGAACAGGCAGTCTGCATTAGCCAGTGATTAAACATGCTTACATGCCCTCGGTTGGCTAAGGCCATAGTAAACCAGAAGCTATCACTCCTTAAGAATGGACTTGTGATGTTGTCTCCTGGGACTAGAGAATTCTGTGAGTTACTCACTCTGCCCAGAGGGAAGTCTATGTTCAGCCAGTTCTGTTGTTGTTTGCACAGTGTTCTGACAATTCTTTCAAAGGTAACCCTGAAAGTTTTCATTTATTTTAAGGGAATTTCAAGAACACTTTCATTCCCTTTTAAAAAACAACAAAATTCTTGTGCTTCCTGTTACAAAACAAAAGCAAACAAACAAAAAACAGTAACAAACAGTTATGACAAACTTTCATGGCATCAAGTCAAAACATCTACAGCTCAATTAGTATGCCCTTGAAGTCTCCCCATCTCAAATGTAAACACAAAACTCCGCATCATCTCTGTGACAGGCACTCATGCCAGCCTCATTCAGCAATGACCTGCAGATACACTGCACATAAAATAATTACATTTTCTTTTATAGCTTTTCTTTATAAATGACTGCAGTGATGGAGACCAAAATGAAAGATATTTTCATGACATTCAGCACACAGGTGCTGCATATGAACATAGTCACACTTCCCTTTCTGTATCTGATGATCAATGTTCATCTATGTTGTGTTGTAGACAGGAGAGCAAGAGGTAGTGCTCTGTGTTCCAAATGTTTTGGAATTCAGGTCGATGACATTTAGATGAAATTGGAAGATACTGAAAGACAGACAAGGCTACATCTAAGAAATCAAGATAGTGTGTGGGTGTAATAGAAAGAGTGACATCACTTAAGTCCTTACATACTAGACTCTATAGGTTATAAAATAGCACAGAGGATCAGATGGTGCTAGCAAACATAGCTATGTGCAACTATATCACACTTGAAGATCATGCTCTTGTCTGGAAGATTCAGACACCGAGCCTGCTTCTAGATTTCTAAGCATGACCATGTATATAGACCCTTTTGTGAATGAGAGCAAGAAGCTGAAGGACTCTGGAAAGAGACTTCAAATTAACACCCAGGAAAGTATTCATTTTCCAGATGCTGTAATACATATAATGATTTTGACCATTTTTTATGTATTTAATGAGGGCCTCCTCTCTATTGTTAATAAAGAAGTCATTTGCTTTTCTTGTGAAATGGAAAACAATTCAAAGAAAGACATATATGGAACCAGTATTGCAGTGTATGTGGCTAATGTATTGACTGCATCTTAGCTCTTCTACATCCTTAGGTTGTCAAGATAATAGGAGCTTAGGCTACACTGGGAACCTCTGCCAGATATGTATTTTTAATTCAACAAAATATTTATAAGTAAGATCATTGATAATTTTGCACTTTTATAAACTATTGGAATTCAGTCCCTACTATTTCACCCAGCTGAATTTTCCCTAAGAAAGCTGTCATAGGTCAAACTAATTTGAAAATTCTAAAAAGCAAAAAGAAAGTTGAGAACATGAAAGTAGGAATGATTCACAAGCTCTTGGTGATTCTTGCTCCATTTCTCGGGTTCCTGTTCATCCAAGATGGAGCTGGTAGTAGTCATTCGTAATTGTGTTCCACTTTGCTGTGTGGCTCATGGCATGCCTGATATGGTTTCCTTCTCCTTTGTTTTTACAGTTACTAAAGCGACTTCATTATCTCCAGGGCTCTCTCAAACCAGTGGAAAAATAAGAGTTTTAATTTTTTGGGAAGATTTCATTGAAGAGTTTCCTGGAAAGTATTAGGAGTGACTGCTGTGGGAAAAAGATAAGTGGAGCTTATGACAAATGTGTCACTTTCCAGTCCTGAATAGATTTAGTCTGGATTCTTGGAAAAGATTGTCCACAGCACACTGTGAGAAACACTACATTATCTAAATTTGAGAAGGAAGTAGAATCTCCCACTGAAAATTGAAATCACTTCCACAACCAGAGCTGGTAGATTGCAAGTACTAGCAGCCATAGTAAAAGTCCTTGAAAAAGAAAAGAACAAGCTTCTGTGGTCTGACATGTCTGGTATAATCTAAAACATGTGTGTCTCTATAGATTCAGAATATCCCAGCATCTTCTCTCCTCTAACATAAAAGTCCATTACTGAAATATCTGACCTTCTGCTCACCAGTGTGAATATTGCAAGGTATCTGCAGAGCTTATGCAGCAAGCTTATCATATGTTCCCATTAATTATGCATCTCTTTTCAGCAATAGATTTCCTTGCTTTTAAGTAGGAAATCTGTCACTGTTTGAAAAGGGCAGAGATCTCACTAAGCTACCTCACAGGGATACTTAAAGATAAAATGGCATACAGCCTTTGACTAAATGGTAATATAATACATTTATTGCCCTTTCACTTTGTAAACTTGTACCAAGCTAGCTGCAAAATGAACACCCATGTGTGCAGCTTTACCTGTGTGTACCATTTACTGTACGTATTCACCAATATGACATCACTTGGGGAAGCTGTTCTCTTCATGGACATCCCAGAGAATGAAAATTAATTCAGAAAGAGTACTGCTTTAGAAAGAGTATTGCCTAGAATTAACTTTGAGACAGCAGTCTGTCAGCAAGATGTGTCACCAAATGCTCTGTGACTAACTTCAAAGAGCAGCCTATGTGCTCTTCCTTTCAGTGGACAGGAAAAATCAATCTGTGTCTTTAATAATGTTAAAGATACATTTACATCCTAAGGGTTTTTTTCCTCCAGTAGGAAACTACTATTTTCACCTCAGTTAGGATTCTGAAACACTGACTGATGAAATAAGTGAGGAGAAAACTACTAGGAAGGACCACCTCACCCTCGGACTTAAAAAACCACAGGCATGAAAATAGAAACTGAGTGTTTTATTTCTTTTCCTTTCCCAAAAGAAATACCCACTGGTTCCCAATCCTGGCTCAGTGAGATGCTATTCTCTACAACAAAATGAAGAGGAATGAAAACACACATGGAATTGTAAGGCTCCAGAATCTTAACACTACAAACCACATGGCAAAATACCACTGCCACTTAGCTTTGGACATGAGAATCGATTATTAATATGGTATTCTTTAAATATAGGTTCTTTGCATTCTTTTGTAAAAAAAAAAAAAAGCTTCGTATATCACTCCCAAGTTCCAACAAATGGATTAAAGACACCTGTTCCAGAATTCTGTACACAGGGCTCCACTCCTAAAGCTACCTTATTTACAGAAACTTGAAGGAAACAAATTTGATACCAAAAAGTGTGACTTAATTTTTAGTTCAGTGTCAATATCTTCTCTAAAATAGAGGATTGCTCAAATACACATCTTAGATCTTACTAAGATGACTTTAAAAAGTCATTCCAGTGTTTTCAATTTGCCCAAATTTTGTCAATGTTCAAAATTTATATGCATTTCCATTCTGGGCAAGCAAACTAAAATAATTTAAAAGGGAGGCTTTTGTCAGTGTCATAGGAATAAATAAATGAGATTCTCTCTGGATTTTCACATGTAAATGTACATTCAATAACTGAATGAATCTCACATCTTGATGAATAGAAACTGTATTCTAAATATTCCCTTCATTGTTATTTTCAAATTTTGTATTCTTTCCAAATCTTGTCAAGATATTTTCAGATATTGACTTCACAGTGTGACATAGCATAAGCCATGCATTTTAAATGCTTCATTATATATAGACATATGCATGGTTTTATTTTTGCTGTTTTGTTTTATTTTATTTTGCTTCATGATGCTGGGTCTCATTGTGTAGTCCTGACTGACCTTGAACTCAGAGATCCCCCACCTCTGTCTCCAGAGTACTGGGATTAAAAACATGGGCTACCACTCCCAACCATGGGTTTAATCCCCATTGGAGATTTGTTTTCTTTGTTATTTTTGCTTGCTTGTTAAATAATTTGAGATGGGATCTTTCTATGCAGCCCCAGCTGACCTGGATCTCAGTGTATATCCTAGTCCTGACCTAGAACTCATAATCCCCCTCTTGCCAACCTCCCAGATTCTAGGTGTGCACCATAACTCTTGGATCCTTTCATTCTTTGAATTTTAAGAATATTTTTATTGGGGTTGGAGAGATGGTTCAGCAGTTAAGAGCACTGATCACTTTTCCAAAAGACGAGGGTTCAATTCCCAGCAACCACATGGCAGCTCATAACTGTCTGTAATTCTAGCTCTAGGAGATCTGACACCCTCGCAGAAACATATATGCAAGCAAAATACCAATGCATATAAAATTAAAATAAAAGAAAAAAGAAATAATATTATTTACTAAAAATAATACTATGATGTACATCAGCAAGCCCTACATAGTCAAGATAATTCACCAATCAAAGCAAATTTACACATCTTGGCAGTCTTACAAGACATTTTTATGAGGCCCTAAGTCCATAAATATCTATACAATATGTAAAGTAGGAATCTATTACCAAAATCATTGTACTAATTTAAAATCTGAAGTAATGTGTAGTTGGCACAAATAAATTCTGCCCAAAATTACCTGAGCCAGTTCTCTCTGAAATTTATTGCATTAATTTATGAATTCCTGTGCTGACAAAAGGTCTAAAAAAGGCTTTAATTTATCATTTTTCTCACCACTGAAGAACATCAACAATAAATAAGACAGTGACCCCTTAGGCAGCATGTAGGCTTAGAAAGGGAGCTCTACTACACTTCAGAGCATACAGCTCCACATCTGGATGAAATTACAGGCTGTCAGCGATCACTCCTAAGTCATTCAAATTAAGAATTGTGAGGAATACATAGTTAGCCCACATGCATGAGAATTAAGTGCACCAATCACAAAGTAATATGGAAACAAATTAAGAGCACACAGCCCACATCAAAGGCTATCGCTGCTCAGCCTTTGTCCTCAATAACAGCATTTTCAGAATTAGAGCCATGGGCCTTGGAATGTCTCATTTGGGGCAACTTCTCACAGTTTTTAAAAAACAAAGATGCTCTTGCTACTCTGAGGAAAATGTTTTTAATTTATTCATTAGCTGTTTCCCATCTGGGATTTAATATTTTAATTTGTAATTAACTTTCTTTTCCTCTTCGGGTAAAATTATTTTTCCATGTAACAACTAAAATGCTTTCCCTTTGGTTAAGAATAAGCATGTCTTGTGTGAAGTGAAGTCAGAATTTAGTAAAATATAAGATAGCAATGTGTGCATGCTTGCAAGCACACAATTCAGAGAAATTTTGCTCTCTGATACTTTATGTGCATCAGGCAGAAATTCCCCTCAGGGTTTAGTCTTAGAAGCTGCCACAACACGGGGCATTCCTCTTAGAGAACATTCAGTAATTATATATGCAATGATAAAAGTTTTTTAAAAAAGAAGCCTGAAGCTTCACACATGTGATCTACATGAAAAGTGAATTTTTTTAGCCAACTCAACCTGTGAAGAACTATACCTAGAATATATTTTTATTTCTTGTTTTCTTGGGATGTTCTCCCTTCTATCCAGTTGTGCATGAATGAGGAACAAATTTATGCTGGTTCACATAGCCATTGCCAATAAGCTGCAATGGTGCCGCCTAGAACTTTACCCAGTGTGATATTAAATATAATTTTAAAATATCGTATCAGTATAAAACTAAAACAAATGCAAATGTTTTTAAATATTTGAAAAGAATGATTTGGTTTGGCATCTTCTTATTGGTTTATTTTGGCATTTTGGGGGGAAAAAGATTGGAAGAGATCAGAAAATTTTTGACATACCTAAATCTCTTAAGAGGTTTCAAGCTGCTCTTCACTCCTCGTGGCCTGGATTTTATTTATGTCTTCTCTCAATGGCTTGGATCTTGTTCATTTACTCAGCAGTTATTAGGGGTACCCACACTGACATCTGAAAAAGGGATTCAGAAGAATACCAAGGTTAGATCTCCCAACAGGGTGGCTAGAGGAAATTCCTTTATGTGATATTTAAGGAAACTAAAGAGAGAATCATGAACGTCTACACTAAGAGTCTAAATGTGGCACAAGAAGAGGAAGAAAAAGTATTAGGGGTGAGGACTGGACACGTGGTGCAGGCTAAGGCTGTGGCACCACCTCGCAGAATGGATACAGGTGCAATGGAATATATTGTAAGGATGCTGTAAATGCTTGCCAGGACCTAAGGGGGTTATTTGGAATGAGAAGTGCATTCATGAAGAAGAAAATTATTTCTAAAAAACATTTTCAGGCTTACAGTTATGTTCATACACAATAGTCTTCATTTCTTTTTTTCTGTAGTTATTATTAAAGTCAGGTACTCAAACCTCAGCAACATCACATAAGATTTTTGTTACTTAGTATGCAGTGGTGGCAAGAGCCAGTTTCTGGCAAGGGCTTGTGCATATGCCAGCCACTACATGCTTATATCATATGCATCAGGTGGCCCTCAAAGTGCAGCCCATAAATAGGACCTGGATAAACTGGGTCCCAAATCCTCCAAGAAAAGCAACTCAGCCATTACACTCAAGTTAATAATACCACAAAGCCCGGATTAATGTCCTACTCTACAGATTGTTTCAAGAAAGAGTTCATTGTAACCGGCACTGTTGCTGTGGCACAATGCCTCATCTTTTCATGTGTGCCTGTATAACAGCTGTCTGTACAGATAAGTCCAATTGCAAATGACATGGCATGAGAAATAACCACACAGCTTACCCCTCCACCTGCTCATCCTCTTCTACATGTAAAAATTAAGACAATGAGTTGATTAAAATGCTCTAAATCATATTTATAATTTTATTACATTAATTACTTTATTTATTTATTATTTTGTATGTAGGAGCACACTCATGTCACCCCATATATGTGGAGGTGAGAGGACAATTTTTTTGGAGTAGGTTCTCTCTCTTCATCACGTGCATCCTGAGAACTGAACTCAGGTCATCAGGCTTGGCTGCAAGCAACTTTATCAGCTGAGCCATCTCACCAGCCCTCAATCATTTTTTTAATCACTTGCATATGATTCACCTTTACTTTTTCTTAAAACTGTGGTGAAATATAACACATGTGCATAATTCTTAAGTCTAGATATAACTCATTTGAATATTAACAACTTCATTGTATATAGTTGAAATGTTAGTCATAATGATTGGTATTCCGAATAAAACAGCAACCCCAATTATTTTTTTGTTACTGTAATAAAGGAAGTTAAGAGGAAGACATTTTAATCTTTGAATGTGAAATAAGAATTTACCAGTGATGTCAGTTCAAGTTAGAGATGAGGCTGCAACTGATATAGAGAGGCTATCTTTCAGAACATTTGAAAAGGTCCTTTGTTCACAGAGTTGGGACAGACACTAAAGCCACCAGCCAAATGGCCTGAGGAGACAGATGTCAACAAATCCAACCCAAGGGATGATTTGAATAATGTCTGAATTTACACACTCAGTGATTTTCAACGTCTTGTGGTCATCGATATGACCTAGAGAAATTTTTCAAAATCCTTAGTGCCCTGACTGGATATCAGACAATGAAGTCAGTAATTTACAAGTCCCCCTAGTGAACCATTATGCATCTGAATTTCAAAACTAGTAGCTAGACCACAGGTCAAACATGACAAACCAATGAACACTTACAAAGTGATTACCCTAAGCAGAGAAATCTTCTTAAGGTCCCAAACAAAGAATGATAATACTATATCTATGAGCCCACCATTTAGGGTGCTGAGGCAGGATAATGGCATATTTCTCAAAATCATTCTTGATAACATAGCCAGACCCTGTTACAAAAAGAAAAATTAACACAACAAAATAATGGGGATATCCATTATTATAAGTCAGAAACTTAAATCCTGAATGGCATATCCAAAGGTAAAGGAGTTAATTCTAGTAAAGGCAAATCCAGTAACAGTACATTATTTTTACCATTAAAACAGGGAAACTTACAGACTGAACATCCCATGTGACAGGAAGCCAACAAAGTCATGGGAGCAAAGGTCAGTTTAGCTTCACTGTTTATCAGAAGAAGAGTTGAAAGTTTGGTATGAGAACCCATGAACATGGGACCAAAGATTTTATATTTAATTCTGTGGACTCAAGAATTCCTTATCAAAATTATTATTACCAGAGCCAAAAGAAGTACTGATATTATTCTTTAATGATATCAATTTAGGCTGACTGGGTAATAAAAGACCTGGACCCAAGGACATAAGTTAGCAGAATATTGTGTCACAGTGGAAAAATGTAATACTATTGGCCAGAAATAAGGATGTGATAGTGAGGAATTGAAGGAGAAAAAAAAAGGGAGAAAAATGAATGCAGTACTGTGAGGGAAAAGCTTCCACCCACAATATAACATAGACATCAAAGGTTTATTTCTATTCTACAAAGCACCAGCTTATGGTGTCACACAATTAAAAATTAGCCTCTGTACTAATTCAAATTAATAAAGTACCTTCAAATTTGGTAGGGTACTACTATAGGAGACAATCATTCATATTTTGCATAATATCTTCACTGTAATATTCTAATTTTATTTTAATAATCATATTTCTGTGATTTGAGCATTCAGGTACCATGGTTTTATTTACAGAGCTCTTAAAACAAAATATCAGCCTAAAAAAATAAAAACAAAAAAAAATCAGGAAATTATTTATCTATATAGTGGTTGATCTGATCCTCTAACATATTTATACTAGGGGAAAATGGTTTACATTATCAAAATTCTTTAACTACAATAAATAAAAGATGAGTCAAAAGAAGAAGAAGGAAAATATTAGAAAAATAAGTAAGTATATCTGATCTTCTATAAGACTGATAGACACTCAGGCACATGATATATTCTTATATGTATGTCTTGTAGCTAAGAAATCTGTACCATCTAGATTTGTCTGCAATGTTTACAATTGTAACAATCATGTTAACTTGATAAGCAAATGATTCTTAAAATGTTGTGTTTCAGGGAGGTTAGCATTTCAGGCTTAGATATAAGATCATTGGCTCTCCTGTGACCTGAGATTTGGTCGTGAATCACCTCCTCTGGAAGATTTGTGTAAAGTATATGTCTTATTTCACCATGTAGATATTGTTGTTTGTAACCATCAGCACTGGTTAATACTAGATACATGTATATAAAGTTGTTTTCACAACATATCCATACACAAAGCGGTTGCATAATTCAATGAATGCCTCTATTTACTGCAACTCCTTTCCTGTCAATACCAGAAATGCTAGTCTTCATTTATAAGTACATGCTTGCCAACACAGCACTTCATCATCGGGGTCATTCATACACTCCTTGCACGCTCCTCAGAGAACAACAGTGTGTGTAAGTGGCAGCTTAAGAATGTAAACGCTTTGAGATCTACTGGCCCCTTGCCACACAGTGTGGTGGCTGCAGGTTGGTCATCCGCCTACCTTTGTGCTGTACCCCTTGAGTCATAGCTTTCACCAGGTTGCAAAAATTACATAATTGTCCATTAACTCAATTACTCACCAAGCCTTGGACGCCATGAAAAATTTTAAATACCATGCATGTGCCAGGGTCTGAGAGTAATTGCAGATAGGAGAAGAGTACAAATGCCCAGCAAGGATTGTAGAGTGGTAAGCCAGTAGGCAAAGCAACTGTCCACAGCTAGGAGAAAGAAAGTGATTCCAGTGACTCTCGAGCTTGAGCATGCGCCATGCCTCCTGGCTAACTACTCAGACCTAAATGCCTGACCTCACCATCAGCTCTCAAATTCAGGAAGTCTGGGATAAGGCCTGAAGTTTTTTCATGTCTAACAAGCTCCCCGTTGATGCTGAGGTCACTGGCCTGTGGAACCTACATTCACTTTTATGTCACAGGGATAGACGTTTAAAAAGAGCAATAGTTTCGCAAGACATGTTGCTGATGAATCTACAAGACTACATGGCCTAATTACTCAGTAGAAGGCATTCCAGGCTGCAGAAAGGAGCCCACCCCACTTGAGACAGTATTTATCACATCAAACTGATGATGAGATTCTTCTGGGAAGCTGTTAATATCTCTGGATATAAGACGAAGGAATCTGTGTTTGTAACAAATCTGCCAAGTAGTCTTTTCCTATTAGGAATAAAAATTACATACTAAGGCCTATAGCATGAAAGATAATTATTTTTACAGAGGTTCTAGTACAAAGGGTTTAACTAGAATGTGTAAGGTGTCAGATAATGCACAGGACTTGACTTAAACCTGAAATTAGATAACGATGGATACTCTCAATACAGCAGATCCCATGCAAGGCTCTCTGTTGCTTATATGAAATGCATATGTAGCAATGTATCTGCTATTTTAATTTGCTGAATCTGACAACTCTAAGGCCATGGCATATGTCAAATGGGCAGGAGGACCAGAAAGAACAAAGAGGAAAGAACACTATTAGGCTAAATAGACCAAGTGTTATTTTTCACATGGTATGGAAGAGACTGAACACACAGTAGCTTCAGTGTAAAGGTCTTTTGATTGCATAAATCTTCCCAAGGTGCTGAAGTATCCCAAGCAATGTTACATGAAGTTTGCAAAGGTCAAACATTATTGTATCATTTTTTATACAAAGAAACTGTCTCTCAATTCAGTCCAGCTGACAGCCAATACTAACCATCATAGACTCCAGGTACACACTCCAGGCTTAAATCATGCAATAAATCTCAGAGCATTTGAAAATCTTTCTGCCCCTGCTTCATCAAGAACAGCGACCAGAAACTTAAAAGTCCTCAACACTGGCAAAGGGTAGCTTCCCCAGAAGCACTCTGGCACCACACCAGAAACATTCCATTTCTCAAATACATTTGACCATGGAGCATCTTAACATTACTATCCATGCATTTGGTAGACACTGAGTCATGCCTTGTTAGAAAACTGTGTCCTTGTTGCCAGAGTATTAATAAGTATATATTAGAAAGCTGAGAGAGAAGGTATTCTCAGGTCAGGGTGAAGACCAGTTATTTCCTAAAGAACACTGATGCTTTGTAGATAACTACTTGCAGAACAGACAGACTACTTAAGGAAAAACAACTCATCGGCTTGAGTAATTAGAATGAGAGTCTGGACCTCAACAAAGACAACTCAGATCTGACTTACCCTTTCATTCCAGTAGAAGTTCAGGATGAAGAAAGTAATTAAATAGAAACCATGTTGGACCAGACCAAAAGGGATGTGAAAAAAAGAATTTCCAAGTAACCAACTGTATGAATGGATATTTTCATATTTCTGAAAAGTGTTATAGTTTCATTATAATATGGTTGGGAAATCTTTGTTTTAACACACTTGGAGAAAGTTATTCCTTTGGGAACTTTAACAACTAGAAAAAGAGAATTGCCTACAAGAGAGCATTGTGTGTGTGCTGAAGATGGTTGTGACCAGTAAATGAATATTTTATTTAAGCCTTCTAACAAAAGTGATGTTTTAGTTCTTGGGTCACCAAAGGTCAATGTGGACATACCAAAACAATAAGGAATTGTAAATTTTGTATCAGGTGATATCATAGCTCCCCTGAAAATGTTCCAGTAGTATTCTGTTCATTTGCTATTTAGGTGTTATAACTAAATACAGCTCTTGGTTGTCCTTAACACCAAGAGGGCACGGCCAAAGTTTAAGAAACAGAAAAACTCTTAATTGGAAGAAACTGCTCATCAGTTGGAAATGTGGGAAGTTACCTAACATGAGGGAATAGAAAATGCAACCATGGGCTCCTATATCATTCACTGGATCATGCGTCCAAAAAATATTTGTTAAGTATCTGGAATGTGCCGCAATATCCCAAATTCTGCATGGTAGGCAAAACAATTTCAAATAGTTCAGAGGACTAAATTATATCTTAGCAGAAGATAAACAGTAAACCATTTGCTTTAACTAAATGAAACATTTTCCAAAACTAGAGCCATCATATCCCTGCTTTTAACCTAACCTAAAACCCACACAAAATTCCCAAGTCTATAATCTTAAGATTTTGTGACAGAAGAAGCAACTAAATTTTGGGAACACAATTTTAATATAATTACCCACTTGGATATACCTCAAGCACATGGTTTGAACCATCTAGTGGATGTTTAACCTTGTCATTTGTCTGTTTGGATCTATTTATAACCTGTACTTCACTAATAGCCCCGGACCTGTGAAGTAACCAAGAATATTCTGGGAAATCAGAAATGTGAGTTTAGAAAAAAAGAGATCAGAAGATAAGGTAACTATTAAGAGATTGGGTAGAAGTACTAATAAAAGAGAGAGAGTTGCAGGAGGATGAAGAAGTCTACGAACATATGGCTATAATCTCTAAATTAGTATAAACAATGACATAAACCATGAAATATTAGCAGGAAAGAATGTGTCTTGTCTATTGATTTCCAAGCTAATGTATGTTTTCATGTCTAAAGTGCTCGAAATTGCTCATTTATTTTTAAATTGTGTTATTCTTTACTTTTCTTAATAGATGAGTTTATGCATTTGTATCATATGACTGAACTGAACTTGTATTAAATCATGGAGGGGATAAAGACGGACTCCAGGGTGTGGTCTCTACCATTCAGTTGCTTGTAATCTATTAGAAGATGCTCATGGGGAAACTGGTCACAAGCAATGAAACACAAAAGGTGATTCATGGTAATTTGCATGCTTGAGAACTATGAGCCTTGACACTAGATTGTCGTTTTGTAAAGGAAATGCACTTCAGGTACCTTGAAGAAGATGTTGGATCCACCCAGCACTCTGCACACCTCAACTCTGAGTGAAAGACTCAGGAAGGAGGTGAGACATCATTCAGTCTGCCCTCCACCTTCTCACTTCCTGTCTCACTTCTTTTTGGATTCTCCTGAGTATCAGATAAATACCCGAGAGAGGCTCTGCTTCCAGAGTGTCCAAAGTACAGGCATGGGCAACCTCACAATGAATTTGAAAGCCTGTGAATTCCCTCCCAGTAATATTAGCTTATAGCCAACCATCCTTTAAATATTTCTAGGTAGCTTATATATTAACTAAAGCCACGATCTCTTTTGGTAGCACAGGCATTGTGTTCACATCCTAGCTTGTCAATAGAAAGAAAAAGAAATACATTTGAATCAGGAGAAAGTTAGCATGCATCCGTAATAGTAAAACATGGATAATTGCTATAACAAGGAAGTAAAAGATCCCACCCTAAGCCATTTTCTTCTGGAATCTTTGGGTTTCGCGCACAAGCACACAAAGCCAGCCTGGCATATGCACGAGACCAATACATCATCCAATGCTTAGAGCCTTGCCTTCTTCCTGCTATGAATAATTTATTAGCATTGCACCTGCTGTTTCCAAGGACACAGTAAGGATTTTTTTTCTCAGTCTTAAATCAGATGCTCATAACGAAACACAGGTTCTAGAAGATAGGTAACAACTAGTCCTCTAACGGCTGGAAGAGTTAAGGGGAAAGTGATTGGTTTACAACCTCAGGTCTAAGGATGATAGATGTTTTCTATACAAACGGTACTGCTTTTTTTTTATTCTCTCACAGAGAAATTTCTCTTCTTGTGAGTTTTCTCTCATGTCAGACCTGCCTCATTTTCCTTAACATTGGCAAAATTGTCATTTAATTCTATCCAGAGGAATTCGGACTCAGACAGAAAATAGAACATAGTCATGTTGTCCATTCAGGATCTCACTACTTTTGTGTCCTAGGACTCAGTTAATAGATTCTCTCCAAAATAACAAGTGTTGTGTTGAGGAAGTGGCATTGAGATATTTGCTTTTAAATGCATTATTAATTATATGCAGTTTTTAGCATGTGGAAAGTTCTGTGAATCAATGATTACAGGTAACAGTGTCTTAGGATGTGCGATAACTTTTATTTCTAATGTTTTGTGTCTGCCTTGCTGTCTGCTGAAATTGCTACTTACATTTTTACCTGCTGGAACTTTAAAGGCGAGGTGATCTGAATTCAACTGCTATTTCTGCCATACACATTGTGTGTCCTACATAGGGCAATGGCTTGTGGAGAGTGGTGAATATGGCAGGGCACAATCGTTTTCTTCTCGCATCTGCCCTTACATCTAAAATTGGGGGTGCCTGCTACCTAGCCATGTTTCTGCCTGAGAGCCTCTCCTGTCCTACAAACATGGTGTTTTCCTCTGGTCTCTCCTTTGCAATCATTCCTGCCAACAGCTTCGAGGGAACATACAGGAGACTAGGTGAACAATCAATTAAATCGATCTGGAAACGAGCTGACCCTGAAGCCCTCCCACTTACAAGCAAAGCCAACTGGAATGCATTGAGGACTGTTTTGGATGGATTTGGGTCTAAGACACGTAACTGTGTCCATAAATGTGCCGCCCTCATTCCTCAAGGAACCAGTCCTGAATGCACATAACTGCAGGTTGATCCAAAAGCTATTATAAATGAAATAAACTTTAGTGGCTTGTAAAGAATGCTTAATGGCATCTATTAGTGTGTTTAATACCTGTGTGTTCAGCATAGAGCCATTGTCATTGTATTATTTGCTTTACACCTTTGTCGTTACCGCCTCCCAGGTGAAAGTATGGAACCGTTAACTCATTCAGCACATTAAACACTAGGAAACACTATGGGTTAAGGTGGTATGAAACTAAGCCAGCCTTGCAAGGCAATACCGAAAAAAATCAGAATGTAATAAAGAAATGTCGTTATAGGAGACTAATTCACGCTGTCTGCATCCTTGTTTATTAATTGGGTACACAAGCTATTCTTGCATCTTGGCATGGTCAGGCAGTATGATGCCAACACCATCCAGGACAGAAGTTTTAAGAGGCGAGTTATTTTTAAGTGGTATAGTGATCTGGTAGACGGCATTTAAAAGAAAATCGCTACATGGTGGATGCCTATCTATTCTTATTATCTAAAGAGAAAAATAAAATAAAATTTCCTTTTTCTGCTGGACCAAGATTATTTTCAAAGGCAGTACAGCACACCAGCACACAGTATCCCTCTGGTACAAAACTGACAAGAGAAAACAAAATGTGAACCTTCTAGAATCTTCTAAAACAACAGTAACTATAAGTAATGTTTTTAAGGTGGAGTGCCACTGTGTGAGTTATAGCTGGGTTTTCTCTAAAAGATAATTTTGGCCAGACCTAAAAGACTCAAAAGTTTCTTTACGCAGCCTCGATCATAAACTTTGCTTCAGCTGTGGCAGCTTGGATTCATTACCACTTAGTGGTAGCACTATTTAAACATGAATATTCCTGATATGAAAAGCTATTATAAGTATATACATATTTATATAAAGGTTGATGACTATACTGCTTTTTTATACTAGAAAAACCATGTGAAAAGAAAATCAATCTGATGAATGCTGTTAACCATTTTAACTTTTTTATTAGGTATAAAATGTTCATACAAATATTCTCTCTATAACTTACCAGAATTTATCAGCTTGTATAATTTTTATAAGCAGAAGAGTCTGGTTTTCTAATTAAAGTTTTGTCAAAGAAAATGAATTGTGTGGTTCTTTCTCCAAGGAAGCACACTATTAAAGTGTCAAAAGTTATTTCCAGGTCTTCTTACCTCCTGCCTGTGGCTTGCAGATGGGACTGCATGCAGCCAGCACACCTGGATTAAGGGCTTGTTAAATCCCAACTACTATGGAAACAATGAAGTCACATCTCACTGCTATCACAACACACTAACACCAGAACTTCCATGGAACTAAAAGCTGATTAGACTAAAGACATTATCATGTTTACTTAAAAGTTACTTTCTGTATCTACTCCCTAAGTGGGCAAAATGCTAACATCATGTCCCTAGCATTGCCAGGCTTCCTCCAAAGAACTCTGGGAAATGTCCATATCTAGCAAATCTTTGTCCATCCCATATCCTAAAAGAGAAAATGCCCATACCACTGAATTTCAGCACCCTAGTGTCTTAGTATATGAGTTCCTTGTCATCTTGCTGAGACAATGTCTCTGAGGAAAACCACTGAAGGAAGGAAATGTTTACTCTGGCTCATCACGGCTGTCAACCCTGCTGGGAGGAGTCTGAGGCATCTAGTCACATTGTGTCCTTGTGCCAAGAAACAGCCATCTGTGCATTCTGCTCAGCTCTCTTCTTTTTCTCCAGTCCAGGATCCCAACCCAAGAAATGCTGACACATTTAGAGGTATTCTCACCTCTAATAACCCAGTCTAGAAATTCCATTCTAGAAATGCCCAGAGGTGTGTTTCTGTGGTCATTTTAAACCCTATCAAGCTGGCAGTCATAATCAACCAAGACACCCTAGAAAATATGAGTAAGAATAATGAAAAAGGCATGAACTAAATAATGTGTGATAGCATGGCCACTGACAAATCCCTTATGAAATCATTAATTAGTAAGGAAAATATTAGCAATGTTTTCTTCTCCAAAGAGTCTGACTTGCCACTATGCTAGGAACAAGTTGTTTGAGGAAAATGGGAAGACTAAACAAAAAGAATCCTCCAAAAGATGAAGTTGAAGGTCGGGCATCACTGTAATTTCACTCCTGTAGCGCCCATGCCACCTCCCACCCGTTCACCATGTTGGAGCAAGGGGCTGAGGATTAAAAACAGAGACAAGACAGCGGGTCATTCATCTCAGTAGAATGCTGAATGCAGTTTATTGAAGGAGGGAAGAGGTCTTACAGCACAGTGGGAGAACCCCCAGTTTGCTGCCGATACTTTACATACTTGCATCCTAGCTGTTTATACCAAAAGCAGGATACACAAACAAGGAACCTCCCATAGGCTGTTCAGGAGGAAGGAAACCGGCAGGGAATTAGCATTGGGAGGACATCTGATCAAGGTCAGCAAGCAAGGCAACAGCTACTCAAGGAACAGAGTCAGGGCCCAACACACTCCCTTGATCTTGAAGGCTTACCTGTTCCTACTAGCTTCCTATACCAAGTGTTCTAGCTAGACATTTGTTGCTGTTATAAATGGAAGGACCCAAAGCAACTTGGGGAAGAAAGACAGGCTGACTTAAAGGTCCGTCATTTAGAGAAGCCAGGGCAGAAGTTCAAGGAAGACACATGGAGACTAGGATTGAAGCAGAGACCAGAGAAGATTGCTGCTGACTGGCTTTCTCCCCAGGGCTTGCTCAGCCTGCTTTCTTATACAACCCAGCATCACATGCTCAGGGGTGACACCACTGGGCCCTCCCACAGTAACCATCAATCAAGAAAATGTCCCACAAACTTGCCTCCAGTCCATTGAAATAGAGACTTTTCCTCAACTAAGGCTCCCTCCTCCAAGATGACTCTAGTTTGTGTCAAGTTGACACACATAACCGCTCACCATGCCTCTGGAAATGTGATAAGAGTCCATTTAGTCATTATCACTTTAGTAGGACTTAGCAAAAGTATAAATTGTTTCCTCACCACCCCCCACCAAGGAGCAATGCATTATTGCTCTAACTGGAATAAAGTATAGCTTGAAATAATTTTCACCTCTTCCAGAACCTGTTAAAGTCCAAAAACCCTTTTTAAAAGTCAATCAGTTGTAACTATTCGCAATAGAAAATCCTCATGTCCCAAAATATACATAGCTGAAAGGACAGATGTCATAACAGGCTTCAAAGCAGTGTTACAGAGAGTGGGAGGGCTGGTGGGTGGTATCTCTGTGTAGTCCAAGCTAGCTCAAACTCAGCATCATTCTGCAGGATAAATATTTTAACATTAAAACAAAACTGGTCAAGTTAATAAATACTATTGCCCCTGATAATGAAAAACCAAGCTGCCTGTCTCTGCTCTTAACATTGGCATTATAACCTGTGGATCTTTACTTACGAATTAGCTAGTTCATACTTTACAACACTGGCAGTCTAGATATGACTGCTGTGCAGACTACACTGGGAATGTCATATCCTAATATTTCACCATGAGTATAATGTTCTTAGTAGAAGTTAGCACAGGAGAGGAGAATAAAGATGGCACTTTGAACAATAAAGACCTCAATAAGTACTATTGTTAAAGTTACCATTAGTATGGTAAAAAATGAATACAATCATAAAGAGAAGATGGAGAGATGGCTTAAGCTGTAAAGACCCTATTGTGCAAGCACAGGGACTATAATTCGATTCCCAGCCCACAACAAAAGCTGGACATAGTACCTCACATCTGGAACCACAGTACTATGAGTAGAATGAAACAGGGAGGTTCTTGGATCTAATTAACCAATTACCCTGGCTGAGTAGATGAGAAGCCCTGTCTCAGAAAATAAGTTTGAGATTGAATAAGAAGGGCATCTAATATTGACTTCTGGCCTACAGACACACACACCCACAAGTACATACACACAAAAAAATGGCAAAGGGAAAAATCAGTGGATATCTAATTCATTCATCACAAAAGGAACTGTGAGGATCATGCTTTAATAAAAAAAAATCATCCAATATGGAATGGAAAATGAATATATAAAGAATGTGTTCATACAGTCAAATTTCAAAAGGCATTTTAGATAATGTTCCTGAAACCTTGCTTGCAAATTCCTCAGGTTCTGCATATTCCTGTGTCTGGAAAGCTGACAACATCACTAAATGAGCAGAAATGAATCTTGCTACAGGGAGGTGTCACCTATACCCCCTAGAGTCAAATCTTGTTTTACATCTTCATTGTCAGTTCTGAACCATGTAGCTGAAAGTTTTCCTATGTCCCACCTGGCCCATGGTCTGGACAAATCTCTCCCACCCACCAGTCCTGCAGCTGCTTGGACCCAAATAAACACAGACAGGCTAATATTGTTTTTGAACTATGGCCATGGCAGGCTTCTTGTTAACTAGCTCTTATATCTTAAGTTAACCCATTTCTATAAATCTATACTTTGCCATGTACCTTGTGGCTTACTGGTATCTTTACAACTTGCCTCTCATGGCACCAGCTAGCAGCATCTCCCCTGCTCTGTCTTCTTCCTCTCTCTCTCTCTCTCTCTCTCTCTCTCTAGAATGTTCCACCTAACCTTATTCTGCTTCACCATTGGCGAAACAGCTTTATTTATCAACCAATCAGAGGAACACATATTCACAGACTACAGAAAGACATTCCCCAGTCAGAACCACTGAAAAATGAAATCTACAACTTATCCTAAAGCAGGCGATGTTGCTAAGCCTCAAAGAGGAAAAAAAATAAAGTACAGGCACAAAGAGGCAAGCATGGAAGAACTCAAATAATTGGACTGAGCAATTACACAGGGAATTGGACCAGAAACCTGGGTATAGAAGGGCAGTGAGGAGAAGCACTATAGAGAAGGGGTGGGCTAAAAAAGCTAGACAAAGATGTGAGAGAGCAAGCTGTGAGTGCATTTGTAATATTAATAAGAAATAAATAGGTCAGCACTATTTGGGGTGACTTGTGGCATCAGTCTGAGAGATGAAAATAGTTTTTATGTACCACTGAAATGAAGAAGATTGGCCACTTCCAGTGCCAAAAGAGTTTGGGATGAATTGCAAGACTCAATAGTATAAGAGAAGATTGGACGTGGTTAGATTTGTACACATACAGAAATAGACAAAGATAGGAAAACTGGAACAGAGACACAGTAGAAGTGCAAGTTGGGAGGAACATAACAGATCTGAGCCAGGGAATACAAAATATGTACTGCTTGTTCATTCTCGGTTGGGTTCTCATGCTGATAGATGATTGAAGAGGCAGCTGATGCATCCAGAGAGTCGGTGCCATTATCCCACACACATGAAGACTGCAGCAGACAAAGAAATGCTAAGCAGGGATTCTGAATTTGCCATTGTAGAACCCTTTCTTCAAAGGCAGAAATTGAATACCTAGAGCAAATGAGATCCATACCTCTGAACAGAGGAGCCTGTCATTCCTCTGACTTTATTTCTGAAGCCCCAAGGTCTTTGGAAAGTTTGGATAGTCATTCACTAGTGAATGCAAAGGCAGAGAGAGGCTCCTGTAACTATGCTTCTAAGACTCAGAGCTTCTCAACCTTCCTAACACTGTGACCCCTAATACAATTCTTCATGCTGTGGTGACTCCCAACCATAAAATTATTTTTGTTGCTACTTCATAACTGTAGTATGAATATATGGTATGCAGGATACCTAATGTACAATCCCTTTGAAAGGGTTGTTTGATCCCCTCAAAAGGGTTGCAATGCACAGGTTGAAAGCCACTTAGAGTCAAAGTGGCTAAATGGCAATGGTTGTCCTTATCGATAAAATGAATGAAAACTATCTAAATCCCCCGCCTTCTGGAAATCTGGCTAAAGAAATTCTCACATGCAAACTCTTACTGATTGATTGAACTATACCAGAAATGAAGACCCTGTGTCTCATCAGCTTGTGTCTCCTCTAGATTGTGTGATATGTATTGCCTAAGCCTCTAGTCAAAGCTGCAATCCTTTCTCCAAATACTGAGCCTCTTTTTGTGTGTGTTCAGGCACACATTCTTGCATATATACCCAACTGTTGTGTCTGTTCATAGAGGCCTGATGCTGAATCCAGTTTCTTCCTCCATCACCTTCCACTTTGTTTGTTGAGGCAAAATCTCTCCCTGAACCATGAACTTGCCAATTTCAGTTAATCTACCAAGACAGTTTGTCCTGGAGAGCCCCTGACTCTACCTCACAGGTGCTCAATTTACAAGCATCCACAACACCCATTCAGCCTTTGTGTGGGTTCTGGGGATCTTATGCCCAAATGTCTAGCTCTGCTTGCATATATCTTTTTTTTTTTTTTCAAGAAAAAGTTTCTCTGTGAAGCCCTGGCTATCCTGGAACTCACTCTATAGACCAGGCTGACCTTGAACTCAGAGATCTGCCTGTCTCTGCCTCCCAAATCCTAGGATTAAAGGTGTGCACCACCACTGCCCGGTGCAAATACCTTTCAATGGAAACCTCACTTCCTCCAAAAGCAACAGTTTTTCTCAAGTAATGGTTAGAAATGCCTGCCTTAGGCTGATCTGATGTATAAGTTCACTCAGTCCAATCAGAATAAATCTACCTATTGGTCACATAAGAGATCACCAAATATTTAAAGAAAATCCTCATGAGAAAATGAAAAAATGAAGTTTCCAGTCCTTCTGACTTCAGATGACATGATCTGTAGACACCCCATCACACTGGTCACCCTATGTGAACATGACAAGGCTCTTTAATGGAGTTTGGAAGCATCTTGCCCAGAACTGGAAATTCTAACACATCAATATTGTTTTATTCTGGGGGTGGGGATTTATGGCCCCCCTCATGAAGGCTATGGCCACACTAGCTGTCTTGGCAGCCACATCAAATTGTTGAGGCTAGCAGGTACCATGATCTCACAAGAGCCTTTTTAACTAACTGTCCATGCCTCTTTGATCCTCTTCTTGCTGATTTAAATTGGAGAATTCATGCCTTGGTGATTTCCTGACAGTATTCAGGAAAGGAAAAGGCCTGGGTGGTCATGCTCCATCAGTGCCTGGCTTCTTGAGGAAACCCAGAGGTTCCTCCGTGACAGCTTCCCTGACTCGGGTCTTCTGTAAGGCCCTCCAAACATCTGAGTCACAAGTGCTTTCCATTTCTACTGCTGTATCAGAAGAGACTCATTCATTTATGGAGGCAGCCTACATTTATTGTGTAGTCCCATTATATTCTTTCACATTTGGAGAATCATTCATGATGTGAACAAGTACCTCACTGCTAGACCCTTAAAGAGGATCACTAGACTGATCTCAACTTTGATTTTTATTGTGTGTTTACAAAGTCATAGTATATTCAACCAGTTATTCTTGCAGCACTCATGTGCCCTCCCTTTCTACTCTCAGGAGGGGCACAGTTATGCATCATGTCCACCACATCTCAAACATAAAATTATATGTTCTAACGTGTTTAGTGCTTGACACCAGTAATCATGTGCTATCTTGCATTTGAAAAATTCCCTAGAAGGTTTTGCCTGGCATGGCCTTGGTTTTCTGAGAGATAAGTTATCTTCTGAGACTCTCAGACCTGTGTGCACACCCTGACTCTATAGTTTGTAAGCTGTGGATATTTGACAAATTGCATGATACATAGATGCTTCTTGTCCTCATGAATAAAAGCATATTCAATAACTATTATAAATTATGAAGCTAGAGCTCAATGCCAGTTTACTTATTTTTTCCCTGTGTTTATTAAATTTTATTCCTAAATGTCACTCAACCTGGTGACATGAAGATGTCATCGTTACATTCCACATGGACTCACGGTCCTTCTACTCCTTAGATGCTCATCTACACTCTCTCCTGGCCTCTGGTGGCTGTGGGATGTTGAGAAGCACTGTGCCTATTTGTAGGATCTTCCATTCTTTTCCAAGTCCATTTATGGTACCACCACACTGAGATACGGTTGAATCTTCTGTTCAGTTGTCCTTGCTCAGTAATCTTTGGTTTAACAATTAGTCCATGGTAGACTCTGAGATGAGCAGCAAGATATTAATTTTCTGTGGAAAGTCCTATGCATTTTGGTAAGGAGTGACCGACATAATTTTAAAAAGTGATAAATTGAATAGTAGGTTATTTGAAGTCCATGCAGAGTCAAGAGAGCGCAAAGGAAAGACAATTCACATCTATGTGAGTGGAGAAGGGAAGCAGAAATAAGAAAAACGCCATGCAAAGCATTTATAGGCTTGTGAGGAGAGAGACCTCCCTGACCTGTTTGCTATTGTCCTTCACGGAGCCTGACAGAGGGTCAGCCAAAAGTTCAGTTCCTGGGGGAGACTGAGGCAGTGAGTTTTTCTACAGTTCCCAAGTTCAAAGGAAAGGTTCTCTTTACCCAGAGGCCAAAAGCTGTGACTCTTCCTATGGTGAAGGTCTAGGAAGTATACTCCAGTCATGGGTTGGTCAGGACAAAGATCCCCAGTCCCTGACCTTGAGTTCAGCCTGACTGTGGCCATCCACTGAGCACTGCCTGCCTCCTTGCCCCTGGTTGTCTCAGCAGCAAAATCTTTCCTAGTGAACACAGATTCAAATGTGACAATATTGTGTGGTCACAAGGATACTTTCCTATGGCTGTGATAGAATCTGGGAGGCCATCATCTGTCACTCAAAAGACAGGAAATCGTTTTCTGGATTTGTTCTCACCCATGCCAACTTTGAGGTAAAGCTAAGCATAAGCTCAATCTTCAGAGAAATTTTTTAAATGGCTTACATTAAGAAGTTAGTGAGGGTACAACTGAGTTATGTTTAGAAAGGGAGATGAAGGAATTTCGCTCTGGGAGAGACCAAACAATGAACAGGACCTAAAGAACAATACGTGATGGTAGAGCCCTCCAGAGAAGATACAGAGATACAGAAGATAGCAGACGGTGACTTGTCTAGGTGAGTCAGCTTACAGACCTGAAAGCAGGATGTAAAGGACAATGGGCGGCGGCGGCGGCGGCGGCGGCGGCGGCGGCGGTAGTGATGAACTCTAGATCAGATCAAACCAACTTCATGGACTTCCTCACCAAGAGAGCATGTCCAGAAAGTTTAACCCTCTATACATAGTCTTGTATACAATACATCTCCTTTTAGCAGTTTGGATTCCAGGTACAAATGGGGTTCTGAGAAAACACATTTCTTCCCTGGAAGTGCCACCCTAGGGAGGGAGCCATTAGGGCTGACTAACAGGGAGAGAAGATACACATGTCCGGTGCCTGAAAGCTCTGGGGCTGCTGTGGCTCTCTTCAGCCCACTCTTCCTCTTTTCGGAGACTGTGTTCATGCTTCCTTGATCGCTCTAGTTAAATCCTTGACTGCTTGCTTTGCCCCCATCTGACTTCTGTTTAAGAACACAAAGACCAAGATGGCCTCTGGGGTTTGCTTCTGGAAGAAACTGAAGACCTCCCTGTAATGAAAACATCCTCGTCAAGCCTTAAGCTTCTTTACAAGTCACTACCCAGTGGGACCCATGATAATTCTGGTCTCCCTCAGAGCTTTTTCATGGAGGACATTAGTGTATCTCTGTGCCATGACCCCCCCCCCCAAAAGAAATCCACCTGTTCTCTCTCAAGAACAGACCTGAAGAACTTTCTAGATCCATTCTAAGGTCCCAACAACCTTAGAAGGGAATTGGAGGTCATAACTAACAATAATGTGAAATACCTATTTCCTTCCTTGTTTTCTACCGAGTTACAATGAAACTCTGCATTAAAAACAACAACAACAACAACAACTTTAAATCTTCAATCTACCAATCACTTGAGTCTAAGACTCAGAGAGCTACTTCTCTCATCCAATACTTAGGCTTTCTTACCCCTTAAAAATGTGAAGGCTTCAGGATCTATCCCTGGTGCATCTCTGCATCCCATCTACTATGGTTGGACACCTTGCTCTCCCCTGATAAAGTGGGGAGGGGCTTGGTCCTGCCTCATCTGAATGTACCAGGCTTAGCTGTCCCTCCCCCATGGAAGAACGTACCATGTTGGAGAAGGGAATGAGGGGTGGGGAGGGAAGATGGGGGGAGAGGGAGGAGGGATGAGAGGGGGATCTGTGGTTGGTATGTAAAATGAACTAAAGCTTTAAAGAAAAAAAATTTTAAAATGTGAAGACTTAACTGCAACAGAAATGCATTGAGAGACAATTATCTTTTTGTTTCATCATTGATTCCACTCATCAAATATTTGTTCCATGTTCTCATACTGTGCTTAGATGTTTGCACAAAACAATGTGTACAGTTCTTGGATTTTTGTCACTTACTTATATAGTAAGTATTATTACTGCTATCATGTCTTCCATTCTTGAGGAAGGAAAATTTCCTTACAAAGACTATATATATATATTTCTGCTGATTTCTAAATGCATATTAGCCCATCAACTTGCCTGGAGCTTTCCCCCACCTGTGCACCCTTGAGGAAGTCAGAAGTATTTTACACCCTAACTACTGAACCTGTCTCATGTTTCCAGAGGTAGGGGATAAGGACCTAAACTTAATATCAGCACTCCATTAATTATATGGAAAAATCTTTCTTCAGTCCCTTGAAGTTATAAACCAAATCCCTGTTCTCAATGTCTTATGGAGATGAGGAAGATGGAATTTTTGGTATTGACCAAGTTACAAACTAAGTTATCTTATTATATACTACTGATGATGAAATATATTTTATTAGTTCTTATAAACTGAGTAATGAGTAAAACAACTCCAACTTTTTGGTTTTCATTTCCTTTTCTTCCAACTTTCTCTTTCCATGGCTACCTTACACCAGTTTAAATGGTACCAGCAAGAACAGCTTTTGTCGTGGACCCAAGTCCAGATGGGCGACCCATGTGACAAGCACTGCTTCACACCACCAAGTCCTGAAGTGGTTGGTAGGCCACAACAGACTACCATAGCATCAGGAAAGGTGGAGTCTAGGCACTAAAAGCTAGCAAGGGAAGCCTTTCACTTTTCTCAAATTCCCTTATTAAACTAAAAGAAATAAATTGCTTTGGATCCAAGAGATAGGCATATAACTGTTTTCTGCAGGATACATGAACTTGTATTGGGCTGTCTCTCTTTTTGTGAGTCCTCTTTTTTACTAGAATAATTTCACCCATTTGAAATATTTTGCCTGCCCCAAGAATCCAAGAAGCTAGCAAGATGGCTTACCAGGTAAGTGATTTTGCCATGTAGTCTGAAGATGCCCAGAACTCACATATTTGAAGGCAAGAACTTATTCCTACAAATTGTCTTCTGGCTGCCACAAACACACAGTATGTACAACATGCACATGAATGAACTCACAAAATAAAAAATAAATAGATAGATAAAATTTTTAAATAAGTCAAAATTAATTTTGATTCTAGATAAAAATCTACTGAATGGAATATTCTTGGAATACTAATTTCAACTATTTTCAACTTAGTCATCCAAAGCTCTAATTTATTCAGCCATAATCACCAATAACAAGGCAAAATTAAAAGCAAGGAAGGATTTTTTTTTCACATAGTTTCCAAGCAGTTATTTTTCAACCTTAAGGTAGGGTCATAGACATGAATATTTCCAGTTTTTCCTAGTTAGGAAAGTCCTTGACGTGGCTGGAGATGTGGGAAGGAACTAAATACCAAGGACTTTTCCTGTGTTCTACCTTAAACAGAGGACATCCTGGAAAGACAGGCTCATGGTGGGCCACTTTGCACCACAAACAATGCTGGAAATCAGCCAGACAATTCATTCATTTTCCTTTTGGCCCTCACAGGCACGTGGAGTCGGACACTCCTGAGCCTTGAGAATACAGAGTTGACATTGAGCAAGTAGTGAGCCATGGTTTAATGAGATCTGGATACCAGGCCCAAGGGACACAGAGAATTAACGATTGGCAGGAAATAGCCAAGGCCACAACCTCCAGCAGTTCATGCCATATGTGACAATTTGTAACTAAATGTTTTTGAATCCAGGTACCAAACCAGGCCATCTATTCCATGACCGAATTCAAGAAGACTCTGTGGGAGTCTGATGCACTTTTTTGTACCTCCAGATCTTCTGATCAGAAAGAAGAGACTAGTTAGCAGTGAGTTTCCTTTATAAGTGTCTGTTGTTTATGACCTACCTAATCCAGGATCCTTTGTCATTACAATTTCATTGTGCTATCACTATGACAGAAAGGCATAAAAGTGTGACCTTCCCAGGCCATTGTGTCTCCCCTTGGTGAGTTACTTGTAAATTATCTTATAGGTAAAAATTGCCAGCTGGGCATAGTGGTGTACCTCTCTAATCCCAACACTAGAGAGGTGAAAGCAAGCAGATTGCGTTCCAGGACATCCAGAGCTACATGGTGAGAATCTGTCTAGGAAAAAAAAAAAAAGAATAAGAGAAATTCCCTCCCTCATTCATTCCCTCCATCTATCCCTCTCCCTCTCTTTCCTCCTTTCTTTTCCCCCTTTCCACATATAATTATTTCATTTAGTCTTCATGAATGCACTGTATTATGTATTGTATGTACGTATTTACATATAGTGTTATGTATTTGTGTGTATTGTATGTGTTTATTTATATATAGTGGTGTGTATGTGTGTTATGTATTATGTTATATATTATACATGTCTGTTGTATATTATCAATAGTCATATTAGATATATATGTGTGTATTTATAAATAAGAGATATATATGTATATATACACAGAAAGAGACAGTCTACTATACCTGAAATATATAAAAATTATTTCTAAAGATTTATTTTATTTTTAGTTATATATTTATGCAAGCATCTGAATGTTGGTACATGAACATGCATGTTTGCAGCTGCACAGGCTGGAAGTGTCAGGTTCTCCTGGATGTGCACTCACAAGCAATTGGAAGCTGCTCATTGTTGGTGCTGGAAAGGAAACTTGAGTCCTCTGCTAAAGTAGTATATGGTTTTTCCAGCCCGATAAAAAGGTAAATGAAAGTATTGGGAAATTTTATATGCTCAAGTACATGAATAATGACCTGTGCGCATCCCAATCACCAAAGCAAAGCAACCTGAGGAACATATGGAAGGAGGATAGAACAAACCCAAATCTCCAATACCCAACGGTCTGGTCCTCCACAGGGAATGCTCTTTGTGAGATGAAAACTGGCCTGCATCTAACAGCTCATTAGAGAGCAGAGTGAGAAGGAAGAACAGACAACAGTCCAGCTATGTTGATCCTCAAGTCCTTTTTACTCCAGTGTTTGCACTCTGTTTGGAGGGAAAATGCTAAGCCTCAGGCTCTGTGGAAAGTGGCTCCTTCTCTGAGTATCTTGAAATGATATTTATCATCCCCACATTGTCTCAGGGTTCATTTCCCAGATCCAATTAGTTCAGTCCTTCAAATCAAATGGCTTTTCTCTGATCACTGAATATCTAAAGTTTCTCTCTCTCTCTCTCTCTCTCTCTCTCTCTCTCTCTCTCTCTCTCTCCCTCCCTCCCTCCCTCCCTCCCTCCCTCCCTCCCCCCTCCCTCTCCCTGCCTCTTTCCAACCAGAGGAATGAATCCTTTTTCCCACAGGCCTCACAGGCATATGGAGTCAAGATGGCTTCTGGGCCTTGAGAATGTGATTCTGAGGTTTGAGAATATGAAGGCATAACATTAAAAGAGCAGGTCATGATTTAATGAGATCTGAATATCAGGCTCAAAGAACACAAAGAATTAAGTATTGGCAAAAATAGCCAAGGCTACAACCTCTAGCAGTCCACACTATGTGTGATGATTTGTACCTACATGTCCATGAGTCCATATAATCTATAACTGCACCATGAACCCCATTCTCTATCTATCTATCTATCTTTCTATCTATCTATCTACCTATCTATCTACTATCTATCTATCTACCTACCTATCTATCTCTATCTCTATCTCTCTGTCTCTCATTGCATATGTATTTTTAATTAACATATTGGCATAGTTTGGTGCTATATTTGTGATAAATGGCAATTAATTCCACTTTAAAAAGCAAAGTTTCAGTTTAAAAATTTTTGAATTTTTTCTCTTTATATCATAAAAAACTGCCTCTTTTTCTTATGTAAAATATGGTTTTTGAATATAATATATTCTGATTGTGGTTATGTCTCACCCAACTCTTCCCAGATCTTTCCCACCTCCCCATCCACCTAAATCTACACCTTTTCTTGCTCTCATTAGAAAACAAACAGGAATCTAATAATAATAATCACACCAGAATAGGGCAAAACAAACAGAAAAGAAAGAGCCAAAAGAACAAGAAAAACACAGAGATGCAGAAAAAAAAAGTGTGCAGAGACACACTTTTGCACATGCAGAAAACATAGAGAAACAAAATCAAAAGCCAAAAAGTATAAGCTTTTGACCTATAAGATGTTTTTAAATGCCCAGACAAAGCATTATGAAACAAAAAAGCCTCCAAAAATACCATTAAGTGCGTTTTGTGTTGGCCATCTACTGCTGGCCTTAAGTGTAGTTTGTATACTTGTTTTCCATTGGAGAAAACTAACTTTTCCTTCTTTGAGTGGTTATCAATTGGATCTAGCTTCAGGGTGAGGGATCGGGCTGTGCCTACTTCCCCTTCAGCACTGGGACTCTATGTGGCTTAGATCTGTGCCGGCCCTGTGCATGCTGCCACAGCCTCAGTGAGTTCATATGTGCATCAGACCTATTTTTGTCTAGAAGGCCTTGTTTCCTTGGTGTCCTCCATCCCTACTGGTTCTTACAATCTTTCTGCCTCCTGAGTTGGCTGAGCCCTAAGGGAAGGGATTTGATAGAGTCATCTTGTTTTAGTAAGGGTTTCTATTGCTGTGAAGAAACACCATGACCATGACAACTCTATAAAGGAAAACACTTAATTGGGTCTGGCTTACAGGTCCATAGCTTTAATCCATTATTTTCATGGTGGGAAGCATGGCAGTGCACAGGCAGACATGGTGCTAGAGAAGGTGCCTAGAGTTCTACATCTGGAATGGCAGGAGCAGGAAGAGAGAGACACTGGGTCTGGCTTGAGTATTTGAAATCCCAAAGCCCACCCCCAGTGACACACTTCCTCCAACAAGGACACACCTCCTAGTAGTATCACTAATAATCAAGCATTCAAACCTATGAGCCTTTGGGGACCAATCCTTTTCAAGCCACCACACATCCTTCTTAAGACTAAGTGTTTCAACGTCTCTCACAATGTTGTCCAACTGTGTGTCTCTGTGTTTGTTCCCATCACCCATAGAAGGAGCTTCTCTGATGATGGCTGATCAAGACATTCATCTATGAATATAGCAGAATGTTGTTAGGAGGAGTCATTTTATTTCTATGTTACTTTAACAGAACAATCGTTTTCCCCCTAAGCCCATGGCCTATCTGGTCTCAGGTTCTTGTCTACCCTAGCAGCATCTGGCGTGGGTTTCATCCCATGGAATGGGCCTTAACTATAATCAGATAATGTCTGGTTACTCCCACCACATTTTGTCACTTTTGCACCAATGTATCTTCCAGGAAGGTCACAACTATAGATCACAGTGTCTGCAGTTGGGATAGTGCTTACCTTTCTTTTCTGGAAGCATGTGGAGTACCTTCCAGTACTACCAACACCAGTCAGTAAGAGTGAAAACTCTAGGTAGGTGCCAGTTTGACTTTTCCATGTTCAGTGTGTTATGTACGTGTTGCCTTCAGCAATAGGGCCTTACCATAAGTTTATAGAGAGCAACCAATAGCCTTGTCAATGCCTGGGTTGTGTAGAGGTTCCCATGGGGCCCCTCTGGCCGACAACTTGAGTAGATATAACCTATCCTTGGCATGTAGGTTTTGTTTAGTGGTGAGAGATGGCTAGTTTCAGCTTTTATCTCTCCAGGTATTTCCTGATTGCATTTAATTTTCTTTTATATATGTCTATATTTTAAGAAGCTTCTGCAGTATTAGGTTTCCACATAACCCCTCAAAGGAAACTTAGTTTTAGCTGCTCCCCCCATGTTCCCTCCCTTATCTCTCTCATTTCCCTCCCCTCGCCATTTGATCCCACCACTGCCCCTGTCTATTTGTAACTAGCTATGCTCTTTCCACTTTCTAGGAAGATCCTCCCCCTCCAGTCCCTTCTCTATAACTAACTTCTGTGACTATGTGGATTCTAACCATCTTGCTTGAAGAATTGACAGCAATCCACATATAAGCAAATACATACTGTGTTTGTCTTTTGGGGTGTGAATTACCTCACTCAGGATGATTTTCTTTTCCTAGCTCCATTCACTTACCTGTGAATTTCATGATTTCATCTTTTTAACAACTGAGTGACATTCCATTGTGTAAACATACCACATTTTCTTTATCCATTCATCCACTGATGGACATCTAGGCTGTTTCTAATTGGGATACTATTAATGGAGCAGCAATAAATATGGTTGAGCAAATGTCTCTGTAGTAGGATGTAGAGTCATTTGGGTATATGCTCAAGACTGGTATAGCTGGATCTTGAGGTAGATCTTTGCCCAGTTTCCAGAGTAGCCACCACCCTGACTTTCCATAGTGGCTGTACAGGTGGTATTCACTTCCATCAGCAATCAATAGATACCAACTACTGTCCTAAATGCTTCCAATATTTCAATAACTCATCTCACTTACCTATCCAGAATACATAATGAAGTAAAGATCCCCTCTATTCCTGGTTAAAAAACTGAGGCTCAGAGAGCTTTTCGAACCCAGGATAGTATAGAGCCTGGGCCCACACCATGTTCTCAAAGCAAGACTTATTCTGGAAATGTGAGCCTTTATGTGATACCTATCAGGTAAATCCATTCTGTCTACATTCTCTTGACTCAATAGATAACCAAGTTACTTTTCCACACCTCCAGTTGTGACTAAAATGATTGGAAGTTTAGATGAGGAAGTAACATGGTCTTCTGAATCCAGTGAGCCAGGAATGATTGAAAGTTTAGATGAGGAAGTAATATTGTCTTTTGACTACAGCTTGCCAGGCATCGCTCAAACTGCTGCCCCCAAAATGGAAAGGACTGGCTTCTCTCATACATTTTCTAACACACACTGAAGCCAGTTGGAAAGAAACACTGAAAATTACAGAGAGAGGGGAAACGTCTGTTCTGCTTATGAAAGCATGCCTTCCCTGCAATTGCTGTTCTTGCGTTAGGCTTATTGTTATATTCTAAAAGAAAAATCTGGTTATGATGGGCCATGAATCTTCTGGAGCTCCTGTCTGGAAAGCAATTTTGCTTTCTTAAGCATTTTGATAAGTTAGCTTTGCTGTTCTGCCAGAAGGCCTCTGCTGAGAATGCCCACTCATTAGTACACACCTAAGGAGCTATAGCCCTGTCCCATTTTCATTGAACATGACCTTGAAGAAATACTAAATGTGACTTGTTTAGAGGGGCAAAGAAGAGAATTACTTCATATGCCTGCCACTGTCAGCTCATCTTAATCAGAGGAATTTTACACCGACAGGAATTCACGACATGATGAATTGCTAATGTGCAAAGTCTCAGCAGAGGTGTGTTACTGCTTTATGGTGATGGAAACACACTACTGTGAATAGACTTTCATGAGACAGCCCTGTCACTTTATCTGCTGAGATGAAGTAATTTCCCTGTTACTGAACCTTTAGTTTTGGGAGAAAATGAGAAAAGGCTTACATCTCTTTTTAAGGAAAATGTGGCATTATATTTCCCCTTCGACTTAATCTTCAAATTACATGAAATCCAATTTTACTTCCATTCTACAATTATACAAAAGACAGTAGCAATTTTACTTGCTATGGATAATTTCAATTTTAATTTAATAAATATTTTCATCTAAGATTCTTCAAAGGCCATAAAAATTATCTCTGGAAAGTTGAATATTTCTGGTCATCTTTTCAGATCCTCCACATTTCCCATTTACCATCCACTCTCAGAATCATGTCTATTTGCTTTAGCACTAAGGGCTGTGTCTCAGCATCATTGACTCTACTTTCTCCATTATCAGATACATCTACCCTGACCTCTAGTCTTCTCACATTATTTTAGTGTGTCACACACTGTCTTGTTCCCTTTGTATTACTATAACAGAATATTACAGACCAGGTGGTTGGTTAGTTGGTAGGTCAGTTAGTTAGTTGGTTTTATCTTGAGACAGGTTTTTGTACAGCCCAGAGTGGTCGCAAATTCACTATGTTACCAAAGATTTCCTTGGACCTCTGACCCTGTTACCTCCATCTCACTGTGATAGAATAAGGGCATGCATTATCATGCCTCATTTATGTGGTATTGGGGATCAAGCTGAGTACTTCATGAGTACTAAGCAAGAACACTACCAACTGAGCTACATTCTCAGCCATGACTGGTTAATTTATGAAGAGCAGGAACTTGCCTTGTCATAATCTGGAAGCTGAGAACCCAGCACATTCAGCTTTCTGGTAAGGGCTGTTCTCAACTGGATGGTAGTGACATATACCTTTAATGCCAGCACTTGGGAGGCAGAGGCAGGTTTATCTCTGTGAGTTCACTGCTAGCCTGGTCTACAAATCTGAGTTCCAGGACAGCCAGGACTGTTACACAGAGAAATCCTGTCTTGAAAAAGCAAACAAACAAATAAATAAATAAGGGCTGCTCTCTACTTGCAAGGTAGTACCCTCAAGTTATGTCCTCCAGATAAAAAGAAGAGCGTGTCTTCACATGATGACAGACAGAAAGACAAGTCAATACTTACCCAGATGTTGGGAGAAGGCTTTTCAACAAAGGACCTAATCTCTTTTATGGGAAGAGCCCTTATGGCCCCATCATCTTTAAAGTTCTTGCCTGTTAATACCATCACACTGCCAAGCTTCAATACCACCTGACTTTTAGAAGAACACATTTAAACCTTGGCACACATTTGCCTTTCTCCACCATTTTTTTTAAATATTTGTATTTTACAATTAAATTTTACAAATCAGCCACCGATTTCCCTGTCATCCCACCCCCCAGCCCTCCCCCCAATTCACCCCCCATAACCACCTCCTCCAAGGCAAGGTCTCCCCTGGGGAGTCAGCCCAGCCTGGTAGACTCAGCCGAGGCAGGTCCAGTCCCTTCCTCCCTATACAAAGGCTGAGCAAATCCATGGGGGCTCCTCAGCCATTGGTTCACAGTTCATGTGTTTCCACAAGTTTGGCTATTTGTCCCTGTGCTTTTTCCAATCATGGTCTCAATATCTCTTGCTCATACAATCCCTCCTCTCTCTCGCCAATTGGACTCCCAGAGCTCCACCTGGGGCTCGGCCGTGGATCTCTGCATTCTCCACCATTTCTAACAATACAATTCTCCTGGCACTGCTCCATTTGATGGCATTTCTAAGAGGGACATCTGGCATCCCTGTATACAGTGGTTTCTTATTACTAGTATGTTCATGTATAGTTGTGGACAGTACAGTGCCAAAGAGGATTCCCACAGAACAAAGCCAGAGGCCATGGGAAGCAAATAATAAGGATTCTTTCCATCAGAAGACTCAGATGGAGCTCAGCAACACGGGGAAGCTTCAAAACATCTTCCAAGATGATCCGTGCTGTGGTGTCCATGTTTCCATCATCCACTAGTTTGTGAATGATACTGTGCATCATAGTCACCTAGTTTCTAACCCTACCACCATCTCATGTGTAAGATGGAAGTGAATAGTAGTACCAGGCACAGGATTTCTTTCCCAAATCTGACAGAGGTAGTTAGGTCATCCATATCTTCTAATGTATTAACCTTTCCTAAACTATTAACCAGTTGAGACTTTAGGCTAACCTTCCTTTGTAAAAGTGGAGGGGTAGGTGGTGGTGTGTCTGTGTGATGGTGCAAGCTTAATACTAGTTGTCAGACAGATGTGACAGAAACTGCAATTTGTCCCCCATTTTCTCTTCCTTTATTGATTTAACTCTATATATTAGCTACTAAAAAGAAGCATGCCCTCTAAATAGGAAAAACATTTTTCTTAGTCATCAATGTAATTGGATGTAATTATGTGACTAAGTTCTGGCAAGACGATTGTGGGGGATGCTATATGGGACTTTCAAGGTGTGTCCTGAGGAAGAATGTACTTGGTGTCGTATTCTTTTAACCCTCTAACCTCCTGGAATGTGATAGAAGTTCTGGAGTGAGAAGTTGTTAACATAGCCATTTAGAACATTAAGACTGTTTTTATTTTAACCATTGAGAATAACTGAGCCAGAGGTGAAAGGAGCCAGGGTGTCTGCTGAAAGAGAATACATTATCCAGATTGCATTGGACCACTTACAGAAAAATTAATTTCTGGTTTATTTGGACTATTTTATTTTTATTCTCCAATTTAAATGCTGGCATGAACATTGTGAAAAAAACATTTGATGGCTATATTCATAAACCTGTGATGTTGGTTTATAATTCAAAATTAAGAATAGGAACATAAGCTGCAGAACGATTATATACTTAAAATGTCATCTAAACTAAATTCATGAAGTTTGTATTTAAATTCCTTCTGACAATGTTACAGTGAATACAAATATTAGTCATTATTTGGAGCTTGCTCAAAGAAGCTGAGAGGGTGGTAGCAAGCCAGTATCAAAATAAAAGCAGGCCTGAAATAAGAACTCTTGAATTTTATGTCTCTGACCACATTTTCAGCTTTTTAATATCAACTTTATTCTGACATGGCCAAGATGATATTATCTATCACTGTCTTGATCATAATTCTCAAATTACAACCACCAGCAAATCCCCAAAGTCGGTAATTAAGGTATTAATTTAACTATCAGCTTAAAGGTCCTATTGAGCTTCTAGAGAAGAACTGTCGTCACAGCTGTGGTCCTGTGTATAAATCATAACAAGACAGTGATGGTTTCATGTTACAAAATGTGTGGAGAGGGATATAAATGGTTGGTGGATTTTTCATTCTGGATTCTTTCATCTTTAAAGCTAAATCATGTGAATATATTACCTATCCCCCCCCAAAAAAAAATCACTTTTAAATGACAAGGATATTGTACTAGATTTAGCAGAGCTGTTACCACATTTGGTTTGAAATGCCAAGAGAGTAGGAGGGAGGTATTTTACCACTCCCTGTTCATCATGAGATCATGCACAGATGGGCGAAACACCTGCTCTGAGTCAAGACAAAGCATCAACCCAAGCAGATAGATATAAGGAAGACATTGTTGGAGAAACAATATGTTGAGCTAAGAGCACAGGCTTCAGCAGCAGGTGACTGACTCTTACCAAGAAGTTCTTGACTGAATTTCACTTTTATCTTCTATGGCTGAGGGATAATAAGGAAATCTACCTCATACATAGAAGGCCATTGAGGAAAGAAACTGAATGAGCATTGTAGATTCTGTGTGTATAGTAAGAACTTAATGAAAGGCTAGCAAAATGGGTTCAGCAGGCCGAGATACTTTCATGAAGGACAGACAACCTGAATTGGGCCACAGAATCCCACAGTGAGGCAGAGAACCAAGTCCTGAGAATCGTCCTTTGACCACCATATGTATGCTTTATACTTTTAAAATGTAACTTCATAGGAGCTAGAGAGACAGCTCACTGCTCTTGCAGGGGCCATAGGTTTGGTTCTCAGAAGCCAGATGTCTGTCTGCTCACAATTTCCTGTAACTCTAGCTCCATGTAATTCAATACTCTCTGTCCTCTGTGGACTACTGTACTCAGGCAAACACACATACAGAAAAAATGACAATAAATAAATAATATCTGAAGAAGAAGGAGAACTACAACTATCAATATTAATAATAATAAATAAATACATGTTGGGTGCTGGAGAGATGGCTCAGCAGTTAAGAGCTTATATTGCTCTTGCAGAGGACCAGAGTTCAGCTTCCAGCACCTATCATAAGAGGCTCACAAATGGTTGTCTCCAACTCCTGATTTGATGCCCACTTCAGGCCTCTTTGGGCACATTCTCTCATACACAGACCCAAATGCATACTTGTAATTTAACAAATGAAAAGAAATACATCTTCTAAAAATCAATTAATAAAAAAAGGCCATGAATTTGAAAAAAAAAAAAAAAGCAAGAAGGGGTCATGGGAGGATTCAGAGGGAGGAAAGGAGAGGAGGAAATGATATAATCTCAAAAGTGAAAGAAAGAATATTTTTAAAATCAAATAATGACCAGTAATTCTTTCCCCTTTTACATATTAATAAGGACTTTAAAATCTTTAGAGTTGATGCCATCACTGTTTTAAAAAAATCAAAAAACAAACCACAAAGTCTTGTGTTCAACAAAACCTTTGCATTTTCCTTAAATTTTCAGTAAGACTCACTTTTCTGTACCTTGTCACGGTTGGATTGAGGCACAGGACAGAGCTAGCCAATGGACAGTGGTGGGATTACAACATAAAACGTAGCATCACACCGTTTGAGGTTCTGCTCACACTCTTTGCAGCAGAGAGGAGAGACTGAAGACAGGTGTCTCACAGAGTGAAAGGTGTCTGATCCTAGGAGATGGCATGAGGCAAAGTCCCTCTGGGGGACACATGAGATCATGACACAAGCAAGAAATAAGCTTTTATAGGACAAACCGCAGAGGCTGGAGCGGGGGAGAAGTTATGTTTGTTTAATGTTACCATGGCGTAGCATGGCCTTTGAGGAAAGATTATGACTTTTAAAGGGTCCAAAATTGTAGCTGTCACTGCCTGCGTCTGGATTGACTTCTGTGTCTATGCTGATCTCCATTTCCTCCTTCTCCTGCTCTTCCTGCTTATCCAGCCTCAAGCACAAGCACTCACAAACATACTCTCTCCAGGCTGCTTCTTTTTGTAATTCTCAAAATGGCCTGAAAGTGTTCCCTTTTATTGAAAATATATTCCTTTCTTATATACTGTATCCTAATTACGGTTTCCCCTCCCTCCACACCTCCCAGTTCCTCTCCACCTCCCCTCCCATTTGGATCCACCCCCTTTTTGTCTCTCATTAGGAAAGAACAGGCTTTTCAGGGATAATAATAAAATACAACAAACTGAAATACAAGATAAAACAAAAACTATCACATCAGAGTCATACAAGACAAACAGAAGGAAAAGAAACCAAGAGAAGGCACAAGAAACAGAAACCCACTCATTCACATATTCAGGAATCCTGTGAAAACAACAAACTGGAATTTATAACACATGCGCAGGGGACTTGGTACAGTCCCGTATAGGCCCTGTGCATGCTGCCTCAGTCTCTGTGGGTTCATATGTGTATTAATCCTGTTGATTTAGAGGGCCTTCTTTCCTTGGTGTCCTCCATCCCCTCTGGCTCTTACACCCTGCCTCTTCTTCCTCAGTATTCCCTGAGCCATGAGGAGAGGGATCCCATGGAGACATCTCATTCAGGACTGAGTGTTCAAGGTCTCTCTCTTTACATATCTACCTATGGGTTCTGTATGTGTTCCCATTTGCTGGAGGAAGAAGCTTCTCTGATGATGGCTGAGGAGGTGGAAAGAGTATAAGATCCAGAGGGGATGGAGGACACCAAGAAAACAGGGCCTTCTAAATCCACATGATCCATGAACTCACAGAGACTGAGGCAGCAGGCACAGGGCCCTCACGGCTCTGCACCAGATGGAGTCCTAAAATTGGAAGGAAGAGGGGACACAGGTCCCCGTCCCTAATCCAGAAGTTATCTCTAGTTGATTACCACTTGCAAATGAAAATTTAGTTTCATCCAAGGGAGTCTTTGCTGGGAAACAAACCACTCTTAAGGGTAGGTTGCAAGCCCCACAGCAGAGGCCAGTTGAAGACACACTCATTGGCATTTGTGGAAGTTCCTTGTCTCACAATGTCATGTTAGGGTTTTTCCTGTTGTTCTTTTAACTTTATCTTATTACTATCTATTTTTACATGTTTCTTCTCTCATTTTACCCTGCAGGTCCTGTGTGTGTGTGTGTGTGTGTGTGTGTGTGTGTGTGTGTGTGTGTGTGTGTGTGAATTGTGGCTTCTAATTTACTGTTCTTATGGGACTCCTGAGTGTGTGAAGGAGTGGTTCTTGGATTCTTATGCCTTCTCCTGGTCTCTTTTCCTCGTTTGTTTGTCTAGTCTAATTCCAGTGTGTCAGTTTCTGTTTCATCTTATTTTATCTTATCTTATTATTTATTATCCCTTAGAAAGCTGTCTGTTTCCTAATAAGAGACAGAAAGGGAGCAGCAGAGGGAGGGGAAGGGAGGTGGGAAGGAACAGGGAGCAGCAAAGGGAGGAGAAACCATAATCAGGACATATTGTGTGACAAAAAAAAAACAAACTATTTTTGATAACAGTAAAAAATAATACTTTGCAGGGTGGTGGTAGCACATGCCTTTAATCCCAGCACTCGGAAGATAGAGCCAGGCGGATCTCTGTGAGTTCGAGGCCAGCCTGGTCTACAGAGTGAGTTCCAGGACAGGTGCAAAGAAACTCTGTCTCAAAAAAACTAAAAAAAAAAAAAAAAAAAGAAAGAAAGAAAGAAAACTTTTTATTATTTTGCAGTGCTGGCAATTATGTTTAGGACCTCACATATTCTCAGGGAACGTTCCATCACTGGGCTATGCTGTCCACCCCAGACCCCTTTCAAGTTTTAAAAACGTGGTTTGAGTTGAGATTTTTGTTTCTTGCAGTAATGAATTTCATACAATAGTCAAGCTCTTTCTTCTCTCTGTCTTGCTCCTTGTTACTTTATGCTGCAGTTTGGACATAGTGTCCCTCACAAAGGTTCATGTGTTGACAGCTTGGTCTGCAGCTAGTGCCATGAGAGGCCATTAGATCACCAGGGTGCTCACTTCATCAGCAGTTCACACAATGATAAAAATGGCTATTAGGAGGGTGGCCTGGTTAAAGGAAGGAGTGTGTTGAGGGGCCATCTTGATGGCCAATAGGAAACTAGCTCAGCAGCATCTTTGGAGGCTCCATGTCTCATAATGCCCTGTCAAGGTTTTGGAGGGGTTTGTTTGTTTTTATTATTTCTATTTTTAAATTTTATCACAGTTTTTGTTTTTTATTTTTTATTTTATTTATATTAATTTTCTATCTTTTTACCCTTTCAGATCCTTTGCATATATATCATGTCTTCCAGTTTATTGGTTTTTTTATGGAATTGTGTGTCTCTGAATCTCTATCCCTTTCATGTGTCTTTCCTTGAGCTCTTTTCCTTCTGTCTGTTTTATCTTGTTTTGATATATTAGGTTGTGTTTTTGTTACTATATACTATATGAAAGATAAGCTGTTTTCAATAGAAAGGGGGTAAAAGAAAGAAAAAAAGAAAAAGAAATATTCCCAGCCACTGAACATTTTTTCCTAAGCTCTGTGCTCTTAGAGAAGTCGACACAAATCACCATTATGGGCAAATGGAGAATTATCAAATTGTGCAATTGGGCTGCTTCCCTTAACATAAGGTACCTTTATTTCAGTCCTGTCAGAGGCGCACGATATTGCCTATTCTTCAGATGTAAAATAAACAATGCCAACAAAACAAAAATGGCTCAGAATGTTGGTGCAATATATTTTCTTTATTTAAAAAAGTGTACTAGAACAGCAGCTGTGGCTTCAAAAGAAAATGATTTTCAGTGTGCAAAGAGAAACGGACAAAGATGAAAAGTACTAATCCATCCTTCCCCAGTACAGTCAACAAACTGTTCTTCAGTTCAACACACAGCTGGGACAAAACCAATGAGTCAAAGGCTAAAACATCTTCTGAATGTTCTCATAGAGAGTACTTACAAGTGCTATGTACAGGTTGACTTGACAGAGGACTCTTTGAGAAGTTTCCCAGATAAATGGTCCAAATTCTAACCATCTACAAGAATAAGTGGTTGATGGTTTCAAGGGCATGTTCACAGTGGTTAATGCATCAATGAGCTCTGGTACTATCACAATGAGTAGGAAGCTGAAGGTACAATGCACCTTCCCATGGTTTAAGGTATGCTTTTCATCTTGGGCCACTTTAATCATCTATAAAGACTGAAGAGTGGACACTTCACATGCTATGTACTTATAATTAAACTTTGATATCAGCACTGCAGTAAACTCTGACCATATATCTTCTCAACTTAAAAACAAATGCAAAGAATACACTACAAGCTTTTTTTTTTTCGGCATTTCAAAGAGTGTATTGAAGCTGGCCACTTATTTCTGAAGCCCTGACGGACAGGTGCGGGGGTTTCTCGGCCTCAGAACACAGATGCTTATTTCTTGTCACAGTCACCATCATTACTGTGACTCTCTCCATCCATAACATGGGCACTAGTAAATCTGGAACTGCTCTGTTTGAGAGAACAACAACATTTTTGAGGTGCATGTCTGCTAATGTCAGGCTGCCTTCAACAGCTTCCCAGTACTATTCACAGATGCAGAATGGTGTAGATCAGTGGTTCTCAACCTTCCCAATGCTGTAACCTCTTAATATGGTTCCTCGTGTTGGAGTGACCCCCAACCATAATATTACTTCACTACTACTTCACAACTCTAGTGTTGCTACTGTTGTGAATTGTAATATAAACATCTGATAGGCAAGATATCTGAAATGTGACCCCACAGGATTGTGACTTACAGGTTAAGAACCACTGATATAGATGGTCTACAACCCCAACCCATACACCCTGAAGCCAGACTTGGATTCGTATGGATTTACCCATATTTGAGCAATGATCACTGGAGCAGAATTGTTTAATGCTTACCTTAGGGCACTCCAGAAAGATGCTAAGGATGAAACCCAATGGGAAAGGGAGAGCTTCAAGGATAGAATCTGAACTCAGTTGAACTTAAAACCAGAATGAACTATGGTGTTATGCCTCTCTGGGAAATGAGTAAAGATATTTTTCTGCTTTTGAAGTAAAACCAAGGACCACAAGAATACAACCCATGTTCAGAAAGCCTCAACTATAATGCAATTATTACCATATGTCTTTACAAAATACTTAGATGGGTGATGGATCTTTTGCACCCAAGAATACGTATATGTATGCAAAGGTACATTTATACATGCATGTGTTTATATGAATGAATGGATAATAAGTAGATGGATGGATATAGATCATAGAGAAACAAAGAGATTTTTTTCCTTCAATTCTCCCATGAAGTAGAGAGATATGCTGTATATCTATGATAGTATTAGTTTATCATTTCACAATTTAAACAATGCACTACATATCAAGGAAACACCACCCCTAAAAAGACTGAAGCAAACAAACTTGGAATAATAGAATTATACCTCCAGTGTATTTCAAGTTGGAGATTCTAACCCAGCCCCTTTAAACTATACTCACCAGACAGAAGCATAAATGACTGAAGCAAAATCACCTCTTCAGGTCCAGCTCGTCTGACTGCACATCTGCTCCAGACATCCCTCCCTTATCCTCCCACAGAGAGAAAACCATATACAGCAAGTGTACCGTGTTCTCAATTCACTCCATTGCTTCTCTTGCTGGTTACCTAACCCCACGTCCTTGACTCTCTATGCTCTGATAGCAGGACCATGTCTCTCTCCCTTGACTTCTGTCACTCTCCTCATGGATAACTATTAAATACACTCTTCTGATAAGTGCTAATGTTATGCAATAATCAGTGATTGTCATGCTTTCTCTGTCAAGCTTGATTAAGGAAATGAGGATGTTAAGGGAAGAAGTCTGATTAGCATCTAGGATCCTGCAATTGCGATAGTTCTAGAAATATCTTGCAAATACACTTTTCTCAATGCCTTCTGGTGACCACCCCTAGACTCTACCCATAAGCCTTCAATCCAGATTCTTCCATCCTGATTCAACCCACTTTTTGTTATTTTTAAGGATGAAAAGTCTGAAGCATTTTTGGAATTCCCTGGTTTTGTCTGATGTTTTGCCTCTTTAAAGTGTTTTGCTTATACATGAGATAAGGTTATTTTATAGACAGATACACACCATTCTCATCATACCAAAGTAATAATGAAGGAGAGAGAGTGATGGATTATTTTTACTTTTTTATATATGTAGTATTATTCTATTTGTGCCAATAAAATTGTATTACTAACAAAATGTTTAAAAATTCTCCCTGATTGTTTTGAAGTGTCTTGAGCCTTTTTAGCATGAACTATCATGCTATGTCTGTATTTGCTCTCCTCTTGACGTTATAGCAACCTTAATTATAGAAGAAACAGTTTTCCACCAAGAATTAAATTTGTCACTCAAAATATTTGTAGTCTTTATATATCTTATTCTGTTGTGGAATATTACTTTGACTAGGCAAAGGTGTGCTACATTTGTTAATGCTGCATTTGTTTAACTATGTAAAGATGTGTTACATTTGTTTATGCTGTGTGTTTAATTATGTAAAGATGTGCTGCTGTTTCACCTTGCCTGCCTAAGGCACCTGATTGGTCTAATAAAAAGCTGAATGGCCAATAGCTAGTAGGGTGAGAGATAGGCAGGGCTGGTGCATAGCTGAAGTTTTTGGCCAAAAACTTCAGCTACACTGGTGGGCAGGGAGAATAAGTAGGAGGAGGAATCTATGCTCAAGAGAATAAGAGAAGAGTATAAGGGAGACACCAAGGGCCAGCCAGGCAGCCACGAGCCAGTCAGACATGGAGTAGGACATACAGAATGAAAAAAAAAAGGTTAAAAAGGCCCAAAGACAAAACATAGATGAAGAGAAATAGGCTAATTTAGGTTCCAAGAGTTAGTGGAACAATCATAAGTTAAGGCCAAGCATTCATAATTAATAAGTCTCCTTGTCATGATTTGGAGGCTAGTGGTCCAAGAAAGCCTATTACATTACTCTGAAGTAAATGAATGCATTTGGACATTTAGCAGTTCTCAAATCACAAGTTTTTTCCAGAATTGTACAGTGAAAACACATGAAAATTGTAAGACAGAGAACTATAGAGATCATCTTCAGATCAGGCTGCACTCCTTCCCTCCCCTCTCCACTTCACTGTGCTGAACACTTCTTCACTTCTGCTGGTTTCTCCTTTCAATCTCCTTCAACAAACTAAAAGCTGCATACTTACACATCCTCTTCTCAAGTCTGTGTCCCCAGACTTCCACTCATGCACTCCCCTTTGGGTTGGAAAAAGGATATATTCCCTCTTCCTCTTTTTTAAATTTATTTGTTGGGGGAGGGGCTCTATGTGTATATGGGGAAAACTATGTGTGTGAGTGTAGTATGTATATTAGTATAGTGTTTATGGAATGTTGTACAGGGATTGATTGCACAGCTCTGCACTTGCGCTTGGAAGCCAGAGAAGGAATCAGAGGTCCTGCTCTATCATTTGTTGCCTTTTGAAAGAGGCTCTCTCATTGAACCTGGAGCTAAGCTGGTAGCCCGCAAGCCCTAGCAATCCTCCTGAACACCCCAGCCCACCCTGTGCTGGGATTACAGGTGTACAGAGACAAGGACTAGAGTTTTTTATGGATGCTTGGGATTTGAACTCAAGTCCTCATATGTGGGCAGCAAATGCTTTACTCACCAACCCAGCCCCTTAGTCCTTGTCTTCTTATTTATGAAGTTGTCGCTGCCAACTTTCTATCCCTTTAAGAAATCCATCTGAAGAAACCCTCAGCATGTTACTCATTCACACTATACTCCAAGGTTCCCTTTCCTTCAATAATATTCATGTAGAATGACAGCCATTGGGGGATATTTTACAAAACATCCAATCAGCTTCCAGGAGTTCTGCAAGAGGGAAAGCCTGAACTCATGGTGTCCTCTCCAGTTCTCTGCTGCCTTGCTGTGCTATTCATCAAGTCCTAGGAGAAGGTACTTGTGGCCATTCCTTTACTCTGGCTTTGTTGTAGGATTTGGCAGGTCCGTGCATTATATCATTCGATCACCAAAAAGTAATTTAAGGGTTATATCCCCATTTTCAGATAAGCACACCAAGGCTCACAGAGTTATTCTCCCAAGAACTCACTGTAAAAGCATAAGAAGAAACTCTCCAGCCCTGGAGAGCCAACTGCAGCATCGATGCTGTCTACCGCATTTCAGTGACACTGCCTTTTTAACAGCAAGCTGTAAGTTTACACCCCTTGTAATTATGAGAGTCGATATAATAAGTAATGGGATCAAGATGCTTCATTCTGTATCTTTCCTTTTTTAATCTACCTAGAGACATTCCCTTTTAATCACCTGCAATGAATGATTGCTTATTACATAATTTTATGGCCCAGATACATGCAACACTAAAGCTGACTGAATTACCCTGGGTAATTATAGCATGTGGGGGGAAAAATCACATTTGCTTACCTTGACCTACTTGAATGAACTGATAATGTTCATTCTTAGCAGCCATCTAGCCAAATGTTCCCTATCTCCATGCAAGTGTAGCTCAGTCAGAATAAAAGCCCGTGAATAAGAGACTTGGGGGTTGTTTTGTTTTGTTTGGGGTTGGGTTGGGGGATTTTCTTGTTGTTATTTGTTTTGTTTTGTTTTGCTTTGCTCTTGCAAAAGCTCTGATAATGTTGGTACTTAATTCTCTGTAGCCATTATACAACTGTCCAGCTTCTCATGATGCATTGAACAAAATTGTATACTTGTAAGTTTTTGCATAAGTTTGTACTCATTAGATAATAAAGCTAACATGTTATCTAGGTGGAAACACTTTGACCTTAAAGAATGAATGACATGGGTGACAAATTCTCTTTCATGATTCTATTCTGGCCTTTCCAAAGGACATAATGGGTGAGTCCACTAATGAGCTACTGATAGATTCTGCAGAGACGATGCCACTCACAAGAGACAAGGACTAGAGTTTACAATGCAGGGGTGGTAGACATTCCAAATAGCATCAATAGGTCTCCATGATCTGAAGGAGTGAAGGGATACCATGGCCATTTATAGGTCAGCCCCAGGTTTCCTTAAATGCTCATGGAAGCGTGAGCTCCTGCCTCTAAGAGATTCTGAGAAAAGCATTCCCAGAAGAACATTTACCTCTGTCTGGTGGGTCTGGATAAAGTTGATATCCCATGTCCTATTCCTTGGCCTTTCCAGTCATATCAACTAGAACAATACAGGCTTGGGGGTACATTCTATTTATGAATGCAATATTCACTATGCATCCAAAAGAAACTTGTCCCAGACATAAAAGATTCTAATTCCAATCCTAAAATGTGCTTGTGACCTTGGGTGAGGCATATACATTCTGTACCTCAGCTGCCAAACAGTCCATCCTTTCCTCCCTTTTCACAAAGCATCTGAAAGTTTAGTGAAGACAAGGGAGCTTTAACAAGAGTACACAGTACAATGGAAACTGAAAACATTACTGTTAAACAAAACCCTAGTGGCTCCTGCCTAATGTCTTTTGTTGTACCTTGTCACTACAAAGAACCTGAAGTATGTCAGAATCACCGAAAGTCCCTCAGTTCACCAACTGCTGTTAACTCCCCTGTCACATGCAGTGTGGTGCTTGAGAACTCGGGCTCAGGAGGTATCACACAGTCCCCAGAAAACTCTGTACTGGTTCAGGTGCTATGAAAGCATTTTCTGAGTTTCCATTTCCTCTTCTGAAATGGGATGATCTGTTCATGAGTAAATCCCAATGAATTTGACTATCTAACTGAGGATTAAATGAAGGAACTAACCCATATAAGAGGATTTAACATGGAATTCAGCACCAGTGAGTGCCTGATCAGGGCTAGAAATATTATCGCTTCAAATGTCTTCCTAGGACAAGAATAGAACCTCCAAGCAATAAGGATTTCCAGAATCAGTTAAGTTTAGAAATGGATAAATTCCTATGAAGAGACGTGAATGTACTCAGAACCATCCGTGCATAGGCCAACTCTTCAAAATGGAGGCATGTTATCTATACTTTGCATGATGTCATTGAAGATTAAAACACTTTCTTTCTGCAGAAACTTTGCAGGGCTGGGATTCAAGGGGTCATGCTTTGAGAAATATTGCTCTCAAAAGTCATATATTCATTGCACTATGATGTTAAGCTCCTCAAAATATGAGAAAGAGGGTCAGCAAAGGGATTCAGCTAGTGAAGGCACCTGCCACCAAACCTGACAACCCGAGTTCAATCACAGAGACCTGCAGAAAGGAAGGAGAGAACCAACTCAGACCTCCACATACATGCCATGGCAATGTGCTTTCCCACCTTGAGACACATAAATAAATCAATTCAATTTAGAAAAAAAATTAATATGAGATGAGGAAGAAAAGAAATGGATGGATGCATCTAGTTTTTGTTTCTAGTTGACTGAGTTTCAGGGCACATTGATTTGTTTCCTCCCAGTGAAATCCCTGTTTCTACTTGCCCTCTAGCCAGGCTTATGAAAGAAGAGAGGTCGCGTGCCATTGGCCATGGTGATGTCATTGTAACATTCACACCATGCATCTTCTTTTGTGCATGTTTGAAAAGTCCCATGGAAGTCTTAGAAAACACATTAAATAAACCAGAAAAAAATACATGTGTACATACAGATAGACTGTTACTTTCTTTGGTGTACTACATTTTATTTATTTATTTTGTGTGCTTTGGGGGGTGAGGGGAGCACACATGTCCCATGGCATGCAAGTAGAGGGCAGAGAAAGACGTGCCTGACTTGGCTCTCTTCTTCCAGTGTGAGTCCTGGGACTCAAACTCAGCTGAGCAGCCTTGGGGATAGACATCATTATCCTCTGAGCCATCTCATCGAGCCCCAGACTATCTTTTAATATATACAACAAACCTAAGAAAAATGGCTACTGTCCTAGGGTTTACACTCCTATTCAAGAAGAGGTAAATAATTGGCTTCTTTACCAAACTTGGGGATGAGGCTCTTCTCACACTTCAAAACCAAAAGAGGTCACTCACGGTGACTCCATTCAAGCCAAGTCCATGTGGGGTGTGTGTGAGGTATGGGAGCATCAACCTTTCAGCAAAGATTTTGCATTTTAAACCTAGAGTATAAATTACATCTTTCAATGAGTCTTCTCTCTTCCCTGATGTGTTCAGGACTAATAACACAATCATCTCCTGTGCAACAGTGGACTTGATTTGAAGAACTGTGTCTAGTCTTCCTTTGGGAGGGATCCTTTTTTATTCTTAATTTTTTTTCATTTATTTTACATACCGACCACAGTCTAGTATTCATTTTAACTGAAGTGGTCTTTGGGGTTTCCAGCTGCCAGGGAATCCTAAGGAAGTTTCATTTGGGCCAGAATCCATTTCACTTCCCAAAATGCTAGTTCGTTGTAGGAAGTATCTTTCCCGCTAAAAGTAAAATCAGCAAGCAGCAATCACATTTGACCTTTTGGACAAATTCTCTCTAGATCTTCTTTTGTTCCAAATGCCATTGTTTTAAAATGCACCACGTTCTGTTTAATTATAAACAATTGAAGTCCTTGCACAGGTGAATCGTGTATTTTATTGCTTGAACTCACTTTGGGGCATTCACACACCTGCCTGTCACCAAGGTTTGTGTCCATGCATTAGTCATTTCCCAACTGGCCAATTTCATGGTCTCCAGGAGGGCCATTCTCATTCAGCCAGTTTGTGTTTATAATACAATCAAAATTTATAAGGCACTTGGGTGTGTTTCCACCCTCTAAAGCTCCTCTTTCCTCTCACTCCTAGCTGGGCACAACTTTCTTCTTCATCTAAGAGTTACCTCTATTACTCCTAAAATTAAGAACTTAAGGTCATCACTTTTGTTCCAGTTTATAAGTTAAAAAAAAAAAAAAAGATCTTGTATCGAGTCATGGAGATAATGGCTCACCAAGCTCACAATAGGTTGACCTGCCTTGACTGCAAATTAGACATCAAAAGTGGATGCTTCTGCCTATGTGAACCCACACTGCATTTCTGGTCACAAAAACACATTTTCACCAATCCACATTCACATCTGCACAATAAAAACAAGTCATATTCCAGATGTGGTCTGAAGCTGTCCCAGATAGACACACAGCCTGCCACCATTAGTCAGACTTTCCAAATGAGCTTTCACAAGACTAGATTGGTTTAAAGAAAGGAAGGAAGGAAGGAAGGAGGGAGGGAGGGAGGGAGGGAGGGAGGGAGGGAGGGAAGGAAGGAAGGAAGGAAGGAAGGAAGGAAGGAAGGAAGGAAGGAAGGAAGGAAGGAAGAGGGAGAGAGAAAAAGAAACACAGGGATTTTTATTCACTAGTCAGGGTGCTCATTGCTGGCCATAGAAGGATGGGTTTCTAGCACTTAGTAACTATCACTGTTTTAAAATAAAATAATGGGCTTTCATGCTGCAAAGCCATGCCATTGTTTTACATTGTTTATTAGTTTCTTTCTCCTAGCAGGATAAATAGTATAGAAGTGGGAAATCAAAAAGCTAACATTAGTAAGCCACCTTCTCAGCAGATACCAGACCCAAGATAAGCATTTTGGTTGTGCCTTTTTCAGTGGACAAGTTGATTATCCCCCTTGTAGTGAAGCAAAAACTAGGCTTTAGCAAAAAGCACAAAATTAAATGCAGCCCTGAATGTCTGTGTGTGTGTGTGTGTGTGTGTGTGTGTGTGTGTGTGTGTGTGTGTGTACCAAAAGGATAAGAACTATGTGGCTCCACTTCTCAAGGACAGCTTCTCTCAGAACCTCCCTCTTGCCCACAGGCAGTTGGTCTGGCAGACTCTGAGCCATGGGTGCGTTTCATCCAATTCCCTTTCTGACCCTTCTAATGACCACAGTTATACATCAGGCCCCTTTTCTCTTGACGCCACTTTCATCATTTCATCATTTCCTTCGAATCATTGCCCAGAATGAAATTCACCCTTCCTGGAGTCGACCACAGATTAGTCCAAAACCTCCTCCCTGGTCACGTGAACCAACTGATGTTCTGATATGCCCATGAATCCACTGGGTACAAGGAGTTCACCACCTTCTTTCTGGACAGGCCTCTCGGGGGCCAGTTCCTGCCCCCTCCACCTATGCTTAGAAGTTTAATTTGTTCTTTTAGAGTCTGAAGAAGCCAAACTTCCTCCTTGAAGGTCAACTCTTTCCATTCCCTAACTCAGCATTTCTTGTTAGACAGTAAGTACCCTGATGACTAGACTCATGTCTTACTCAACATTACAAGCCAGTTGCTAATGGAGCCAAGGTGATGTAACTAACCAGGGGCAGAAACTAGTTCTGATGAATGGATTAGCAGTGTTTTTTCTTCCCATATGCATGCTGCTTAAGATTGTGCTGGTGTAAGCCCAAGCCAGTCAGGTTAGTAGACGGAGTGAGATTGTAAATGTCTGAGGAAGCTGTGGAGAAACGTTCCTTCGGGATAGCAGCAGCTGAGGCAGAATCTGCGGCCCTGATAGAACAAGATGTAGTGCGAGGCCTGGAGAACTTTCCTGTGAGTGTGGCCTCTGGGGGCGGGGCCCAGACCTAAGCCTTTCTAGTATACTCCTGATCATGTGGCTGTGCCTGGAGCAGACATCGACCCCACACAGATAACCTTCCCTGGGTGTGCTTGTGTCAAAACTCCGTGTCTCCCTGGCACTTGCTCCTGTCTCCACCATGAGAACAACTATGATGACAATCTGTGCCTCAGAGACATAGGGTTGGAAGTAAAGTACGCCAAACCAGTTTTCGAATGCAATGTCCTCTGCCATTGCGGTGAACACTGTAGAAACAGGATGGTCCAGAGTGGTCTGCAGTTCTGTCTCCAGGTGTTCCAAACAGATAAAAAGGGCTGGGGACTTCAGACCTTGGAACCTATACCCAAGGGAAGATTTGTCTGTGAGTATGCTGGGGAGATTTTAGGGTTCTCTGAAGTACAGAGAAGAATTCACCTACAAACAACACATGACCCGAATTACATCATCGCTATCAGGGAGCACATTCATAATGGACAGGTCATGGAAACTTTTGTTGACCCTACCTACATAGGAAATATTGGGAGATTCCTGAATCATTCTTGCCAACCAAACCTGTTGATGATTCCTGTCCAAATTGACTCAATGGTACCTAAGCTGGCACTTTTTGCAGCCAGAGATATTTTGCCAGGAGAAGAACTCTCTTATGACTATTCAGGAAGATTCCTTAATCAAATAAGCAGTAAAGACAAAGAAAGGATAGATCATGAACAACTGAGAAAGCCACAACTAAGAAAGCCTTGTTACTGTGGTGCCCCATCATGTGCCACCTTCTTGCCCTATGACAGTTCACTATACTGCCCCTTAGAAAAACCAGACACCAGTTAGGAAGGGAGGTCCTGCCTGCCAGCATCTCTGTGAACATAAACCAGAAGGAATCAAGCATTAAGTGACCATCTGCATCCTGCTTCCTCTCTGGCAAACAACCTACCCTCAAGGGAAGTGTACCTTGTATTCAGCATCTTGCTCATCCCTGTAAAAAGACCAGGGGTTGTCCAGCCCTGCTTCTGCCAGGCTGCCTAAATTCAACTCAGGAATTTAGCCCAGACTATAAAATGTCCAGCTGTACCCTTTCTCCAGCATACTTGTTTTTATAGTTAGATGTGGGTAAATGACTGTGTTCAAACTAGCAGGATACAAGTGAAAATAATTAATCATTTGGTGTCATCCTTGTATTTCTTCTTGGAAACCAGAATGTATACTTGATGGCTGAAGTTGGAGTAGCCATCCAAAATCCAAGATGACCCTGGAAAAGGGTCATACAGAGCAAATCAACAAGCTACCTGTAACTATAGAAAGTGCTGCTAGTCCTGACCGGTACTTGTAGGTGAGACCTACAATATCAAGGCACCATTACCTTGCATTTGAGTAAACCTGATGATTCGAAAAGACCTCAGCCTTGCTTTCTAGCCAGTTTTTTTTCCAGTAATAAAGCTGGTTTTTTATGTCAAAAAATATATATATATTGTGCTGGAGTTAGGACAAGCTCTGTGTTATTCTCCTGTGAGTTCAGAACCATCAAAAAAAAACTGCTTGTCCCTTGAACCCATATGGGGGACCACTTGTCCCACTTTCAATGACAGTGAGCTTGTGGCATTGTGTATGGGATGATTTTTGGGAAAAAAAAATTAGTCAAATAACACTTTCCCATGGAGGCACATCTTTATGATGGTGGTTCCTGAACAGTCTTCATTGGCTCTCTAGTGGACAATCTGCCCACAGAACAGATTTCTTAATTAAACTGAATTGCCCTGTGCCAGACTCCATTTCACATTTGCTAAATAAGTTTCGTGAATAGGCCATGTTGTGTTCAGACTCTTGACTGCAAATATGTATAAATACACATTGCATCCTACTGTTCTGGGCATAGTTTTGAGTCCTGGGGAAATAAACTGGGCATTTGTTTCCAAGCTGACTGGCATGTTTCATTTCAGAGTGAACAGAAGGGAAGCTCTTGGGGAAGTCTGTGGATTTGGGAGGGGAAGAAATTCTACTCCGTGTCAATAACCAAAGCCTGGAGTCTTTAAATAACAAATGGTATTTTTTGATACCCAGGCTTCAACCCAGTACCAACACTTGTTAATTTTCACTTCTAAAATAGTTTTAATTTTTAACTATCCTTCCTCTAGAGGCCAGGTACCACTCTTTGGGCCTTCATCAGCCTTTAACTAAAATCAATTTCTAAATCATAGACTGTATGAGAATTAACTAGGATATTCCCTTGAATATACACACACAGATACCAGTCCACAGATTGTGGAATGGGCCCAGGCAATTCACATGTTAAATAAGCTTTGCAGGCAATTCTGAGAGAGGACCATACTTGGGCCAGAACAAGGACCAATGTGTCTGTCATCTAAAATGGAAATCTGAAAATAACTTACATGCACTAAAAACTTATGCTTTCCCACAACTAAGAACAATGGAAGCTTTTGACCTCAGTGGCATGATGTTCAAAGACTTTTATGACCCCTTTCCCTAGATACTATCCATTTTGGTAGGACCTCCAGAAATACTGTTCTAGAATATTGATGTGGTGTGCTCATCCTCACAAAACTCTCTTGTTTAAGACCCTCTCAAAGACTATTTCTGAACAGCTCTTAACCTGAGACTTCCCCTTCCAAGATTATCTCTGGTCCCAACTCCTCCCCACACTGTGTGGTTCAGAGCAATCCCTTTGTATTCTTATAGATCCCTCAGTAACATCAATCACAGCATCTCCCATGATGCAATGCAACCATCTATTTACTCATGTTTGTTCTGGCACCTCATGACCTCTTTCCATACAGGAAGCACACCTTATTTTGTGCCTACCTCCTCTAAAGAAAGCAATGCTGTCCATATGAATTCATTCTCTGCTGTGACTGCAGCCTCCTACAACTCATTCCTTATCCCATATAGTTAAAGCTTGGTGTGCAGGGTCTTAAATGGAATGGCCATCAGCATTTAGTTCTCCGGTGCATTTGCAACTACAGCACAAAGAGGAAAGTGTTGTCAGGGCCACTGGAGAAGATTTTAAAGCAAGCAAAGGAAAAGAAAAATATCTAAGTGCAGAATGAATCTCTGTCAGTCATGGAGCAGAGCACGGTGCTACAGGCTGACCAAGAGAGGGGAAGCCCAGCTCTGCCATGAGCAGACCACACCAATTCTCTATGTCTTAATTTTCTGATAGAGAGTAAAGAATGTCTCCTGGTTTTCTCAGACAATGAAGAAGAACTTGGCAAATATTTTTCTATAAAGTATAAAAGTACATATTTTATGAAACCTAAGATAAAGGTTGAGGAGTTGAAAACCTCTTGCAACATAGAGTCTCTCAACTATTCAAAAGGATAAAGATCTATGAGCAATACAGAAAGGAATGGTTACATGCCAATACAATTTTATTTCTGAAAATAGTCAGTGAGTCAGACTTGGCCCAAGGGCTGGGATTTGCAGACTTCTGCACCAGACTAAGCCACAGCAGATGCTGAACTTGAAGATATTAATGTTTTTCTTGGAGAAATTTTCTACTTGGTGAGCACTCTCAGTTTCAACCTTTTATACAGCCTTTAATTGTGTCCCAACGGGAATGAGATTGCACCAGGACCATGTGTACTCGCCCGAATCAATATAACATAGGCTGGGACTCACTACCTCATATTTCCCATCATGGTAATCTGTATTCATCACCAGAAGTAAAACCAGTGGGGTGGGCCTGGGAAAGCATAGTGTCTGCTATAATGTTAGCCATTTTGCCACACAGAAGTTAATCTGAAATTATCTGTAAGACACTGAAGCAGCAGCAGCAGCCTGACTGGTAAGAATGATCTTCTTCTACTTGAAAATTGGTTGTATTGATTGATAAACTGTTAACTAAAAGCTGCGTTAAGTGAAATCCAGACAATGCTGAATGAAACTAAGACACTAAGCTGCTGAATGCACTCCATTTCTCCCTCCTTTCCCTCATCCATCACCTGACTGTGACAGCCAAAAAGAAAACTCCCAACCTTCAGAATTATTTAGGTATTTCTGGCCCTTAATATACAACATCAGTGTGACTTCGAAGGGAACTTATTGTACTCTAGCATGAGATAACACACAGATCCTGTGCCTGCTAAATTATGGTATAATAAACACTGCTAGAGTTTTATCTAGAAAGTAAGGCAAAAACAAGTATTTAAAAAATAAATCTAAAGAATCCATACCTGCCACTGTTGTATATCAACATTTATAAGCTAACTTTTTCCCCTATTTTTCTGGAACAAGTTGTTGCCCTCCTCTGCCCACATAGTCACCAACTTTGAATCCTCTAATGCCTGTCTTCATTGGCAAAGCCTAGACCAATCACAACCACTGCAACCCAAAAGGATGGGAAATAGTTTTGCCTGTTGGCTCTCAGATGTGGACACGTATCTTCATTCTTGCTCTAATTCCTATTATATTTGAACAGCTCATATACACTTTGGCTGTTTTAGCTCTTCTTGTGAACATCTATGCACCAGCTGTTTTTCTATGGGTGCCTATCTGGTCTAGCTCCAAGGCTGACCCAACTGCTGACCTCTAGAACTGTTCAGGTCCTCCATATATTGGTAACAGAAAATAGCTTAAAACATAGGGCTAGGGTGTACTCTCATCTTAGAATAAAATCTTCCCTAGTTTGAAGAGGTATCCTCTTTGTGAGAGTGTCTGTTTCTTTCCCCATACTAAGAGAACAAACTCATAAGTACCTCACACTCGGGCTCAACCCCAAGCTAGGATTATCCTTTGGCTAGCTTGCAAATCCCTCACTGGTAGCAAATGGCTGCAACACAGGCCTTTGAAAGTGTTTATATAAGTCGCAGGCCTGGTCACATTTTTAGAGAAGGATACCAACTAATCCACTCTGGGAACGTGGACCATAACTCACTGCCTTGATGACATTATTCTCCCCTCCAAACCCTTTTAAATATTTCATCAGCCTTTGCTGTCACATAGACTTGACTCTACACACATAAAATGTCAAAATGCATAGCTCCAGGGCTAATTCTAGGCAATCTGGGTAAACCTCACCTGCCTCCTGGCAAACCTGGTTCTTTTTTTTCCCAGGTGGACCAGACACTTCACTCTTCTTCCAATGAGTTAGATTTTGTTCATTTGGGAGTGTGTGTATGTGGGTCATGTGAGTGCTAGAAGCAAACAGCACTTTCAAAGTAGAAAGTGCCAGGAAAGTATAATTTTGGGTATCAAGGGAAAAAATACCCTTTCTGAACAAATGCTCAGAGGAGTAGATAATCCCCATTGTTAAAATTGTCTATGAAGAAAGGCTAACACATGCAACTTCCCTTCCCTGCTTCTGTGAGATGACCAGACTCTGCCAACAGCCTTCTGTACAGGTCTTCACAAAGAAGACACCTCTCCTGAGACACCTGATGCTCTACTGTCCCTTTGCCCTGACAAAACACACTAAAGAAAGTGCTCTGCTCACAGAACACTTGTCCCTGGGATCCAGAAACACTTTCAGCACACAAACTCTCTTTCTTATATACCTAACTTTTGGCTAAGATGCTCAGGTGAGTTCTGATCCTCACCACATATACACAGTGGGACAAGTCTTAGAACCATGCTGTTCTTAAGAGAACCATGGATTTAACCAATGCCAAGTGGGCACCCACATTGCTTTATTAAATTACAGATCCTGAATCGGCCAATCATATAATCCTGTTTTTACATTTCTAATCAGCCCTTAGGAAGCACTCAAATCCTGAGAGTCCTGCTGACATTTGGGGTGACAAGAATTTAAAGCACACTGTCATAGAGACTGGTAAATTAAAGTACCTGCATAGCCCTCCAAACACAATCTCTGATATATTTTGTTGTTGTTTGGTAGCTTTTCATTTGTTGTCTGTTTGTTTCATGTTCACTATAAAGCCCATCTGAATTCTCAGATGACGGACACACAGCACAGGTCCAGTTTTCTCTCTGCTTTAAATACACACCCCAGATAGGGAGCAGAGGTAAGTGAGAATTTCTGAACTGTCTTGGAAGCCAAATAAGATTTCTGAGTGTTCCTCTGCATGTGCACATATGGTAGGGAATTGCTTTCTCCACTCAACAACATGGTACCAGACCAACATGGGTCTTCTATCAGAGGCAGACTAGACTGTCCAACCTTGTGGGATAATCATCCCTAACAGGCTTGAGGGCCAGCTGATCCAAACCTGTTTCTTTGATACTTTCTGAGAGCCAACCTGGGTCTGCCTAAGGGCCTTAGCAACAGCAGCTGAGACATGATCTGGAGATGACCTGGACCAATGAGAGGCAACCATGTCACACCAGCAGCTGCATATTCATCAGACCTCCCCCAGGGAGGGGTGGAGGGTATATAAGGCTTGCCCCTTCCTGAGTAAACTGAGCTGGTTGTTTCGACAGTCTCCCAGAGTCTGTGTCATTGACTCTGCACCTACTTGGCCCATTTCCTCCCCAAAGGGAACTACAACACAGGACTCTGACACATAATCCCTTTATCCTTGCTGGAGACTCTTACTGGAATGCACCAAGCCTCCTCTGAAGCACTTCTTGTACCTCAAATGTCCCTTACACAGGAAATGTCTTCTCTGGTCCAAGGCCTAACACTAGTGATGCCCTGTGGAAGGATTAAAAATATCTGCTTCCACAGAGTCCTATTGTTTTTAACCTTCTCAAGAAGAATGAGAATCTCCTAGATCTACAGATCCAGATACCCTCTAGCACATTTAGAAGACTTCATGATAGCCCTATGACTCTTGTGCAGATTGACTAAGTAGTTCTAATAAAGACAACACTAGATGCTTCTATTTATTTTATCTTTTCAGAGATCCCAACAGTTCCTAATAACCTTGAGACTTTGCATGAATTTAAAACAAATTATAATAATGTAAGGCTGTCCCTATTCATCAGCTATGACAACTGAGGACCATGGAGAAATAAGGTCATTTACCCACACATCTCATGGTTGACATGTGTTTGGTATTACATAAGGCTAATTCCCAAACTGTGCTATAAACTCCTGTTTTCTGAACTTTATCTCTGTTTTCCAGAAAAAAAAATCCATAAATTAGTTTTCTTTCCCAGAACATAACTAATTCCTGAAGTACAAACATCAAACTCCAATGGCACACAGACAACCCCATCTAGAAACTATTACAATTGTAACCTTTTGTTAAGATGACACAGATATAAATAACATAGACATATAGAGAGATAAAGATGCTATATAAACATCCAGAGAGTTGGCAATATTTTCTGATGCTGACACTCAATTCCTAAGAGATTGAAAACACACACTCTCCTTTTATATTTCCCAAAACATTTATGTCACTGTATATTGCAAACACATAATTAAAAACTCCTGGCTAGAGTGAATGAGCCAATGTAATATTTACATGGATAGAGTTGGCCAATGTTGAAACCAAAACAGAACAGAACCAATGAAATCCTTGTACAATATGGAGTAATTTTTCTCTCAGTTATGTTTTGTGTGATAAACATCTGTCTGCTGCAAATATCATGGTGTACTTGAGACATGATCAGCAGAGATCAGAGATAAGGAACAGATATTTCACATAACTGAGAAAAGTCACTTAAGATTCAAACCTATGCAGTAGAATAATCTCAAGAATTATTCCACCCATTACTATGACCTCTGAATACACATGTTGAAAATTGTACAATCTTTAAAAAGCAATACATTCAATTTCACAACAGCCACAGTGGTAAGCAAGGGTTTTATCTAAGGAGTACACTAATACCTTGAGGTTTTAGGCTGTTCATGCTGACTGAGATTCATGCTTTTGAATATGTTTCTTACTGAATTCCCTATAACTTTTAAGATCTTGCCTTTTGTCAACTTTTCACCAGAAGCATGAAAACTATTTACCATTTCCTAATATGGAAGCAACCTAGGTACCTGTAGACAAGTGAATGGAGAAAGACAATATGTTGGAAGGGATATGCTGTGCACATGGAATATCATCTAGCCATAGAGAAAATAAATATTCCATCACCTGCAACAAAATAGCTATAACTGGTGTATATTACATGGAGTTAAATAATTTAAATAATCTTTCATGTGTGAAAGTTAAAAGAAAAGTGGACCTGAAAACAAAATAGTGATAACTAGCAATTGAGAAGGGAAAGGAAATGGATAAAGAGAGGCAAGATTTGTCACTGCTTGTTGTGTATGTGTGTGTGTGTGTGTGTATGTTATATAAATGCATATCATATTGAACTCCATTAATATGCACAATAAATATGCATTAATTAAAAGTAAAGTGGAATGAATAATGGTCACCACTTTGACCCTTTGGACAATGAGACCTGGCTCCATCACAACTAAAATCATTATGAATCCAAAGCTGATGACTGCTACATACTAGCCTTTTCCTACATATCTTCACTGGATGCCCTGTGGTATTTTTATGTATGTAGGACCTACCAGCATGATGGCACCTTCTAGCTCTTCCCAACACTTAACAGAATTTGCTGCCATTTCTCCTTCCTCATGCTCCTTGACTGTCTATTGCTCTTCAGAATCTGGTTCACATCACTGTAGATTATCAAAGAGCATGGTTTTTTTAAGTAAAAAGTAAATGGAATGAAGTATGCAGTTATCAACCAAATTGTAAATAAGTTTAAAGTTTGATTCTTAAGAAAATTGCATTTGGTTGATCAAATAGTTTTACTACAAGATATATTCCAACTGCCTTCCTCTGCAAATAGTTGAAATGTTTTTTGGATTTTACCATAATTCTTGAAAAACAAATTTTCAAGTTCATAGGGCATTTAAACTCTCAATCTCTTTTCACAGATTCATTTGTCCATTCTTCTTTTTTTTAATGGAATAAGCTACATTTAAATGGTTGCTCATAGAAAGAAGGCAATTTAAAGTAAAGACTGGCAAAGAAAGGGAGGAGGGATTATGTGAGGGGGTCAAGATCATGGTGGGGAAACCCACAGAGACAGCTGACCCTAGCTAGCAGGAGCTCATGGACTTGGAACACAAAGAATTTAAATTATATATTTCAAAATGGTAGGAGAAACTAATGCTAAAATCTTTCCACCAAGCTCCTAATATTTAAACTCTATTTTTCCTCCTCACTATGCTAATCCTGGTTTGTACATGCTCTTTAAACCTGTGCTAAAGTCCACAGTTTAGTTAGTTAATAAATAAGAGTGTGCACACTACGTTTAGGGACTCCTGTAAAGGTCAATGTTAGCTTTCACTGTTCGACTACTCTAGACTGAGTGGACCTGCCTCTGCAGTCTTCCCCTCCCCCTCATCTAAAAATCACCTCCTCAAAACACCTCCTTTGCCTTAACCCTTTTGGGTCTTTTGAAATCAACACTCTTTCTCTACCCATACTACTTCCCAGGCAGATTTCTCAAAGCCCGTCTTAAGTCTTCTATTACCATGCAACTATGCAATTAACTGCCAAGGACTCCTACTTCTTAAGATGTTTGAAAGCTCTGTTTTCATTTCCACAGCCACTGCCATCCCTTCATCCAGGATTTCATAAATTTTACTTCCTTTACAAACTCCCCAATAAATGTGAGAATGTACAGTCATGACCCTCCATCGTTACCAAGAAAGCTACCTTCTATCATGCCACCAGACTGGTCGTTCTAGACATTGCAAACACCATAACTTCCCAATGGGCTTGTGCAGAATAACTCTTGCCCACTTTTCTGCCAAGCATTGCCACCTACTTTAATAGTAAGAGCAGCTATTTATATGTTGGGAGTGGATCTTCACTAACAGAGTGCTTAGTAGCTTTTTCGTAGCCACTCATCTACACCTCACAACAACCCTTTGATATTGTTTCCTCTCCCCATTTTGCAAGCTTGCCAAAGGCACAGAATTAGGGTGCAAACTACTAGGCAGTCTGGATCTGTGGTCTAAACCTCTGGCCCCCTCCATCTAGGTTCCTCACCCTCATGTCTCTATAATTACACATCTGTCTATGAGCAGTTTTCCTCTCTCTTCTAATGACAATTGTGTCCTTGCTCAAATCCTAACTTAGTAGCTCCGAGTCCCAGAGAGAGATGCTAACTTTTGCTTTAATCACACAGCTCTTTTCTTGCATCTTCTTAATGCTTATCCTAAGCCAACAACATGCACAAACTCCTCCCTCATTCCTACTGCAACCCTCAAGGAAAATAAACTCAGGAGCTAAAGTTGTCACACACACAAAGGGCTGAGCCTTGAGAGAGTGGCTGGTTCTCTATAAACCTTCAAATGCAAGGAGTAAATAGATCATCAGTGCAGGGGAGAGGCCACTCACTTCTTGCTTTTCTCTCTAGCAGTTATCGAAAGAGTAAAAACAAGGTTGATGAACAAGGCTATGTTCACAGTAGACTTGGAGGTAGACAAAATGAACAAGCATGGAGGACACCTTCTTGGGCCTATTCCCCTGGTAAGGAGAGAAAAATCAGATGGACACTGATGAAACGAAAGCCTGTCTGGTGGAGTATTTGCATGCCTTATCCTTCTCCTTAGCATTTAAAGGACACAAGTCTGCTTTTGAAAACCTTCCTTCTCATTAACTCTTTAACCTTGGGTATCAAAGGGTACTTTGGGGATAAATTGAACAATAACAAAAGGAACTAAGGTCACAAAGAGCAAGTAAAAAAAAAAGAAACAGTACTTACAAACAGTACTGCCACTAAATCCCTTCCTTAGGTACTGATGGCTAGTAGTGCCCTGTCCTACTCAATGTATATAATTAGCTAGAACCTAATGAAAACCGAGGAGAATGAAACTGCCACCAATGGGAATTATTTTTGTAATCAAATTCAGAGATACAAGAAAACCATTCAGGGTTTTCATACAAAGCTGATTTCCCTTGAGGACTCCTTTCCATCACTACCAGCACAGAGTTCTACCCTCAGCCAGCAGAGAAGAGAAGAGCTGTGAGAATCTAGTGACTACCAAGTAACCATGGTCCCACACTGTCCCAGTGATCAGCTGCCTAGGTGAACTACAGGCACACCATCCCTGGTCCTACACTCAGAAATTATGAAGACAATGAAGATTGATGATGATGATGATGATGATAATGATGATGATGATGATGATGATGACAAAGAAGATGTCATGATGATGTAAGTAAAACAATACCCTAATAAATAAAACTTGTAAACATTTTTTCTTAATGTCTTAGGCAAATCCTACTTGGTGTGGGATAGGTTTAGCATAAGGAAAAGGGAATATCAGGGATTTCCTTCCTGATATTCAGCAAGTCCTAGCCTAGCTTCCATTTGCAATTTCCCAACAGACCCTGGCTTCAAGAGAAAGAGTGGAAATATACAAAATATAAAAATATAATTTAAAGGCAAGAGTGAAGCCATGACTGAATGTTAGGAACAGTGGAAAGGCAAGCATGTGAGTAAATGTGTCCATGAGTGATGCTGTGTCCATCTTCATACCTCTTGATGAATTTCCAGCACGGCAGAAGACTTCCTGACTGCGGTTACAGTGTGCAGCCTAGAAACAGAGAAGAGACAAGGGAATGTATCTAGACACATACTCCTGAGTATGCTGTCATGTCAGATGAACTACCATCACTACTGGTTCAGAGAAGCCTGTAGTAGTAGAGTGTAGATGTGATCTAGATATATTGTATACATCTATAAAATTTTCAGATGTTAAAGAAAAGCGATTTTGTATCAAGTGGTAGAAAAAGAAACAAAAACAACTTGTAGGGAGAAAAAGGCTAGGCGTGTAAAATTTCAAATTTTCAAAAAAGAAGAAAACTAAAAATCCAGAATATTCAAAATGAAAAACAAACCTCTTAGGCAAAGCTTTCTACATACAGGCTGCTTCTTTGCAACAAATTCCCTATGTCATGAAAGCTGTACTTTATTGCACTCATCCATTTGAGCCCTGCAAAGGCAGCTTGCAAACTAGGGCAGTCAGGGAAACCTAATGGTTAAGAGCCATTCCAGAATTTGGGGTGTTGGTTTCCCTGGGCTTCATCTTCTAATGTATTAGAAATGAGAAATGTATCTGTCTTTATAGTACAGCCCAGTGAGTCTGTCAATATTGTTTTCTACCTGAACCATGGAAGTCTCTCTCCTGTCATCAACCGCAGTTGATCTCGTAGGTCTCCATGGAGACTGAGACAAAAAAACTATAACTCTGCCCCCATTGCAGTATCTTCCTTTCTCAGCTTCTGCTTTCAAAGATGGCTATGATGAAAATCACCTGGGAAAGTGATTCAGCCCAGCTGCTGAAACTCAGGCCCAGCCTGGACCATTGAATAGCCAATCTCTGCTGATGGAGTTTTCAGAGTTCCTGAGGTATCTCAATCACATATCCTCAAGAGACTCCATCTTAACACCTAAGTGAGGAGTGCATTACATTTCAAACAGGAGCCTTCTCTATGTGTGGAATTCTAGGGTCTTTTGTGTTTGTTGTCTGACTCGTTACCTTCTGCCAAAACTTCAGGGAATTTGGCTGTGGAAGGTTGAGTTTTACTTTTCTAGAACTGTTAAAATTAACTCAAAGTTTATTTTCATAAGCTCATATTCTACACAGTAGCTTTTCTGTTGGAATTCAATTTTTTCTTCTTCAAAGCAAATACATTTCATATCTCAGAAACAGAAGAGCAAAGATATCATCAGTTAATCCCATTTCAGTCCACTAACTTATTCTGAACTGGCTTTACATCCCTTTACCTCACCCAAGAAGCACTTTGTCTCTTAACAGCAACAAAGGTAAACAAGAAATCATTTTGTTCTCTTTATTTGTAAGAGAAACTCTGCCTTCTACCCTTCTGCAGTCCTCTGGAGCACACCCTTCTAAAGCCTACACAGCCCAACACCTCTTCAAAATGGCTTCCAAGAAAACACTCCAGCCTGTGGAAGCCAAGGCCTCCTCACCGCTGCAGCCCTGATGCCAGCTTCCCCAGAAGAAGCAGAAACTTCAGGAACATGAAATGGTCCTAGTCCTCTTCAGAAAAGCAGTCACCGTATTCTGCATAAACGTTTCATGAGAACAAGTGGGCTGAGCTGTCACTTGCCTAACTGAGTTTTCTAAAAGCTTAGGCTCCAAAGTCACTTTCTCTCCCTCTTTCTCTTGCTGGACGATGCATATTTTATGCACTGCTCACACTTTCGAGTAAACATGCAAATCGCAGAGCCAGTCCAAGGCAGCATTTTGAGCAAGGTGAAGTGTGCTTCCAGCCATCCCTGTCAGGTTATCATTTTTAAGTAAAGAAATGCCCCATTGCATTCTCCCAAAATTATCTGTGAAAATTACTCTCCCTACCTGTATTCACAATAAAGAATCAATAGCTGATAAGGACAAAGTTTTATTACTCCCTAAGGAGATGGATGTTAGCATTTGGGTTTGGGGTTTTTTGTTGTTGTTGTTGTTGTTGTTGTTTTTAAGATTTATTTATTATGCATACAGTGTTCTGCCTGCATGTGTCCCTGCAGGCCAGGAGAGGGCACCAGATCTCATTACAGATGGTTGTGAGCCACCACGTTGTTGTTAGGAATTGAACTCGGGACCTTTGGAAGAGCAGCCAGTGCTCTTAACCTCTGAGCCATCTCTCCAGCCCTAGCATTTGGGTTTAACCATTCATTTCCAAAAAGACAACTTCAACTATCAACAGTGTGAAAGACCACCCACACTCGTCACATAGGCCTTTCCCATACTTCCTTTGGTTCAGTTACTAGAACTTCCTATTATCAGCTCATTCCAATCTTAGGCTCTAAGCAACTAATATGGCCCTCAAAAGTTGAACTACTATAAACTACTGCCTAAAGCACTAATTTTCCATCTCATATTGTAGATCCTGTCCCTTTGTCACAGCAACAATAACAATATTGTCATTGAACTATAAATTTTATGATTATTTTTATTTGATCATATACTTATAGAGTAAAAAAAAAAAAAGCAAAGTTCAGAAGAGCTGTAAAGCAGATTATCAGAAGGCAAAATTCTGTGTCTTCCTGGTGATCTTTCTCTAATACCCATTAGTAAAGTAAAGAAGTATTGAATAATACCTGGTCTCCAGGTAATAACTGAAGAGGACTGGAGACCCTGAAGCCTTCCCTCTCTCCTCAGTCTGGACAATGACGACGTAAGATGCATTTTCTACTTTCTACCCAGAGGCAGACTCTGGATAGACTCAAGAGAGCCCACCACTACAATCCTAGCTCTTTACTCACTCTGTGTATTGGACCTTTAGAAGAAATAGTTCTGGAGTCTCAGACTCTCTTGTACTCTGTGTGGTAGAAACAGCATCAATGAAAAGGGCCAATGTTTAAGTGACAGTTTCTATCCTGCTGCCTTTTGCCTGTGTAAAGGTGAGCAGCTTCCCCAGCCTTAACCATTCCTGAAGCCATTTCTTCACCGGACACAGAGAAAGAATGGTTTCTCTCCCTCAGAACATAACTAAAAAAGCCTGACAGAGAAAACAAGAAGGGAATGGGCTCACCACCCCGCTCCCTCACTTCTGCTTCAGTCCCTTGATTTTAGCTAAGAGCATTGATCCCCCAAACAACAGTGGCCAATAATTCCTTCACAAGAATTTTCTGTTGCCACATAGAGCCATGCTCTTGGACTGATATGGATTTAATGCTCCCAAAAGGAAGTTCACAACCACTGTTACTTAGTGATTGCTCCAATACACACAGCCTGGCATCTGGTTGCTCCAGGAATGCCTCTCGATATCTGTTCATCATCTAACCCATATACATGGGATGACTTGGTTTTAGAATTTTTGATGAACAGAAAACAAAGTCCTCCTAACCCAGCTCTTCGGGAACTTGGCTTCAACCCAAGTGTCTGCTTAAACTGCAGGGCATTTTAAGACAAAGAAAATACAATTCATTTCCAGCTTCTGAATTTTACCTAAAGTCTTCCAAAGACTTCTTCTTCGTTGCTCTCAAACGACCAGTCTGGCAGCAGGCAAATCTGTAATCAATGACCTGGTAGATGATCGGATTGTACATCGCTGCAGATTTGGCAAGAAGGGTGGGCACCACGGAGAGCTGTATGGGAATGGAGTCTGGCGTTCCAAAAGCTGACCACACAGAGACCACCGCATAGGGAATCCAAGCAATCAGGAAGCCGGCACAGATCAGCATTGCCACCTGACACAGGGCAAGTAAGAGACAGCGGGGGTCAAGACAATTCATGAGCAATCCAGAGTGAGCGACAGGCGTGAAGGAGGGGCAAGTCCTTCACTCCGAAAAAGTCCCTTTTCAATCACAGAGATTGCTTCCCAATGACTTCTGAGAAATTGGCACAATTCTTTATCCCATTTGCCACATCCTATCTACTCTCCACGTTAGAATTCGAATGTACCCAAAGACCCAAAATATAACCCTACAATAGCTGTCAGATTTTTGCCTACATTTGGGGCAAGAGATCATAATAAACTGATGCCAGTTCTCTTCAGGTTGCTGGGTTCTCAATCCACATTCACTTAAAGACCTGACAGAAAATAAGTTCATCTTGATGAAACCTTAAATCATCTCCATTTGCCTCAGGAAACTGAGAAGTGTTGCCCTGGTTTGAAATTCTAATGTGCACTTTCTTCAGAGATTTTTATTAAATGTTGTTTCTTCTGGTCCAAGTTTTTCACAAGTTTGAGGCTCAGATCACAGAAATTTGCCACAAAAAGAGGTTGGGGAGCTTCAGCCAAAGCAATATGGAAAGTGATTTTCTCTCACAAAACTAAAATAACCTCTTAATTTTCAGGCCACAGAATAATTAGAAATACAATTAAAAACACCCTCGTGAGTTTTCACCATCCCAAACTCAATCCCTTTAATACTGTCGCCCTAACTAGTACCCTATAGCTGCTGATCCTAACAAGTTATTTTAGTTCAAGTAAACAAACAGTTGTAGCAAATGCTTTGGACAAGACACTTAAACTGAGTGCTATGGAACACCCAAGCATGCCTGAGTTCCTGAGTTGTCTCCCTCTAGAGCACAATAAACAGCAGAACACAACACGGCTGGACATGGTTTTGACACCAGCTCAGAGGAGAGCAAGTTTGTTTCCTATTGGAATAAGTAAGAGCTTAGTGAAGAATGTTTCCGAGACCCTGACTTGGGCAAGCTGCAGAGAGAGTAATGGGAAAAGCTCTGGGGACAGCACCCCATGTCTGAAGAGAGTTTGTACATATACAAATGAAGTTGTGTAGATGGTGAGGAAGGCACAAGGAGGTGAGGCCAGGAGGGGAGAGAATACACATGTGTTCAGGGTTTTGTAAAAATGTATTACTGAGTTTTAGCCCCACGTGCTCTACAGCTCTCAGAGGTTTATGAACAGAAACATGGAAGATTAACCCATAGGAAAAAACTGCCTGGAGAAAACAGCAGAGAGACAGACCACTGTTTGTCCATTCAGCCAACAAGCAGTATTGAGAATCTGTGTTTTGTGTGGAGGACACAGAAAAGAAAAGCAGACACACCATGCCCACTTAGAATCCCCACTCTTAACAGATTTGTTTAGACATTTGTCTAAACAAGAAATAAGATTTTCCATGAGAGGACTAACACCAGACGAAGAGGTCCAGGCTCTGGGTTTTATTTTAAGTGAGCTATTTCAGGCCCCACTGGAAAGAGAGCATTACTAACTTCTAAATATCCTTACACTGTTGTTCTTCCACTGAGATAAATAATGAAACTATATTTAAATCAGCACATTGGTATGCTTCCCTTTTGCTTGTCTGCATTCATTTTAATTTTCTTGGTGCATCTTCAACTTTAGAATTCCCAGCACCTCTCCCCCTCCTGGTTTTATTGACATAATAGGTAGCACATGACTCAGATCTGACCAACAGGAGTGCTAAAATCCCCTGATTACAAAAAACAGAATGAGGCTCCTGATCAGATTCATCTTTGGGATTCAGTGATGCTTACTTTTTATCTCTGAGCATCTTCAAATCTTGGGAAGATGTAAGAATGGTGCTAACAAAGGTCTCATTGCTTCTTCCTCCCATCATTTGACTTAGAAAGATAACAACCGTTCCCCATGTCCTGGTCATGATGTGCTATGAAGAGGAATGAGCCCCAACATGTTGTACAAATATGCTAAAATATTTATAGAGGCCCTTTTGTTTCAGTGGCACAGCTGGATGTTATTTTTCTGATAATAAAGCTTGTGTGCATGTGTCTTGTTTGAGCACATACAGATGTGTGTGCATTTCCATATGAATTAGTAGGAGCTTGATTATTATGGGAATAATCCAAAGCTTGTCTGTCTGTAACCTAGAGAGCAGCATGGATGTGAGATGAGTTGCCATGGAAACGTACCTTTGTGAGATATGTAATAATGAAGCATGAGGCTGAGTTTGGTGATAAGAAACTTGCTTAGCATGTGCTCCATTCCCAGGAACACACACACACACACAGACAGAGAGAGAGAGAGAGAGAGAGAAACTTGCAATATATTCTGAGGGCACAGAACTTCACTCAAGAATTTTAAGGCTCAGAAGGCTGAAGAGATAGAGATGGATCCATGTTGAGAGCAGCCTGTGATTTCACTCACAAGCACTTGTAACTCCAGCTCCAGAGAATCCAGCTCCTCTTCTGGTCACTGAAGGTACCTGTACTCACCTGCACATATCCACACATAGATGTATACACATACACATGATCAAAAAAATAATAAATCTTTTTAAAAAAGAATTTCAAAACTAATGACAGACAAGAAAAACCTCTGTAATGCTAAGTTTGTTCCACTCTTGGGAGAATGTGAATCCCTAATAGATGAACCAAAGTAGCCAAGACTCCTGCTCGAGAGCCTGCAATCATGCTTCAGCATCTTAAGCTAAAACTTCTCTTCTGTGCTCAACACTTCTAACCAATTCTGACTAAACACCCCCCTCCCTCAACTTGCTTTTCCATCATTCCACAGAAACATGCACAGGAGTTCTTTCTGTTTGGTTTTGTGGGACTTTTGTTTGTAAAGAGTAGGTGCCCTAAGGTGCACAGTGAGACCCCTTTTTTCCTAAATGCCCAGATAAACATTAGTGACATAACTAAGGCTTGTGTTAGCAGCTGGATAGCCCCATCTGTGATGCTAGGGTGAGTCATAGGATGACTTTAGGCCATCTCAAAAGCCATTTTCTGTACTGCTGCCAAAGTCATTGACAAAAAAAATGAGTTATCACAAAGCCCATAATATTTTCTACTTTTATGGGAATTTCAAGAGGAACAAGAAAGGTTTATAACATTTGTGCTAAGTTATTCTTTCTTAAAAGAAACAAAAGACCTACAAAAGACCTAGACATACTGTGGGGTTGCTTTTGTTTGGTTTTTGTTGTTGTTGTTGTTGTTGTTTTGTTTTGTTTTGTTTTGTTTTTACTCAGCCAATTAAGTACTGTGGTGCTTCTGGCTTCAGAATAAAACACAATCAGGAGAAATCAAGTCTAACACAGAGAAAAAGTGTTAGGATGAGATGTGTGGAAAGGATGGTGCTTGTGTGTGCATGCAAAGTCAAAATGAGGCAAATCCATTTCCTTTGGCCTCATTTTAAATTAGATTGCATAAAACATCAATATTTAGATACTACATCTGGGCCAGCGAGATAATTCACACAGTAAAGGTACTTGCCACCAAGCTGGACAACCTGAGTTTGATCCCAGGAACTCACATGGGGAGGAGAGAACCCCTTCTTGCAAGCTGTCTTTTGACATCCATATGTGCAATGTGACAAATATTTGCATACACACACATACGTACACACACACACACACACACACACACACACACACACAAACACAAACACACACACCAAAAGAATTAAATTGATGTCTAAGCTTTTCTAATATATTTGCCACACACTTTCTGAAACTGTTGTGACATTTTTCCAGAGCTTAGACTGGGCTTAAACTTTTCATCCGTTCAGCCCTCATTTAACCCAATGCAATCTCATTTCAATTTTCCAACATTTATTTCCCAGATATCCTTAAGCCAGTGATAACTGAAGCCTCAGCACCCATCACCCTTCCTAGCTTGTTTATTTTTTAATGACTTCACTCCCGTCACTGTCTCTTGGTTCACTGACAAAGCACTAAAACCTCCAGTTCTTAAATTAGACGGTTTTGTGGGAGGAAATTCACAGGATTCATGTTTAGCTTGTACAAAAGAATCACACATCTGCAACTCAGTTCATTTTAAGTAAGTTTTGCTGCAGAAGACCCAAGGATGTTAGTAGTCCCCAGTTCCAGTTAAAGTTGGCAGTTAAGTATTAGAAAGTAATGTTGCCTGTGTGTGCTCAATGCCAGTGAACTAACTAGTTAGCACTAGTTCCTAACATAAGGTAATGGGGATGAGCTTAGATATTTGAATTGACATATGCCTCTGCATCATCCGGCAGGCATGGGTTCTAAGGAGGGAGGTCCCATGCTCTCAGTGTGAGGGACATGGTGGAAGGAGATTTGCCGATGAGATACTGTCTCTCCATTGTCTCAATCCTAGTATAGCTCCACTGTCTCAAAGAACAAAATCCCTGTTGCTCTATGCACAGCCATTTCAGGAGTCCACATCCTCCCACCAAGCTCCTTTGCCCAGATCTGAGTCAGGCTTCAGCTGCATGCTTCATTGAATAATGAAATCGATGGGGAGAGGCCATAGAATTGACATGAAAGGAAAAGCCGAAAGAGGGGCCAAGGAGATGGAATAAACATCACTGTTGGAATTACATCACCAAACAAGCGATAGTGCACCAGGAGAAGGGGGTAGGAGAGGGTCCTGCCCATTGCAGGAGAGTGTGTGACTGACCTAAGTATGGGATGGATGAAAAGACTGAAATATATCATCATAGATCTACTTATCAAGTATATGGACTTGCCCATAACCAGTGAAAATCAGATTAAAAGAGAGTAATGCCGTTTCTGCAACAGCTGCCTTCCATGAGAGAGTATGCTTGCCACTAAATGATATTATTAAAATGCAAAAAAGTAAAAAGCCAGTATGGATGCATGCCAGTGACCCTAGCACTCAGGAGACAGAGGCAGGAGGATGGCCATGAGTTCAAGGCCAATATTGGTTTTGGAGTGAGTTCCAGGCCAGTCTATCATATACAGTATATTCTTGAAGAAAAAAACAGTAAGAAGTAGAGGGGGGAGAGGAGGAGGAGGGAGGAGAAAGTAAGTAGAAAGGTGGGGAACCTGACTGTTGCCTTAGTGGCATAACTGTTTGTCCCTCAGTTCCCTCATACATATGTAAAAACAAGAGTAAGGATACCTGTGCTCTCTGGCTACCTTCTAAGAACTTAACAACCTAAGCAGGTCTGCTGTGGAATATCTTTCTGTACACCGTGAATATATGTTGTTCCCATTGGTTAATAAATAAACTGCTTTGACCTATGGCAAGGCAGGTGACAAAAACGGAAAACAGATGCCAGTCCGCCACTGCCCAAGGAGCAGCAAGATGCCAGCAGACAGGTAATGCCATGGCCACATGGCAACATATAGATGAATAGAAATGGGTTAATTTACATGAAAGAGCTAGCTAGCCAGAGGCTGAAACCATAGGCCATACAGTTTGTAATTCATATAAACCTCTGTATAATTCTTTTATAAGCAGCTGCAGGACTGAGGGTGGGAGAGATTTGTCCAGACTGTGGGGCCAGACAGGACCAAAAACCTTCTGCCTACATCTGGCGTTCCAACATGGAGCAAGAATTTCCACCTAAAACCCAAGAAAGCTTTAAAAGGGGGTTCTAAAATAGAGCCAAGAGCAGCTTCCTAGTTTGTGTCTCTCATGCAAGCCAAGGGACAGAGACTCTGCAGCATTCAAGCTTGAGCACAGCATGGCAGTTTTCTACCACTGAGCTATACAGAGGTATCTCTAAGCCGCACACCTCACTGTGTGGCAGATTTAGTTTTTAATTAGTACAGACTAAAAAAAAAAAAAAAAAAAAAAAAAAGGTTTCTGGACTACATGCTGCTTGATGGAGGCATAGACCCACTGCTTCCCAGAGTTGGCGGTGAGCATGGCTCCCAGAGATGGCGGTAAACATACCTCCACCATGTTGGGAAACCAAACAGGGTGAACCAGCAGCAGGGCTACCATTTTCATGCTAGCCATGCAGCTTAACAGTTTAAAATCTCTCCTGGTCAGAAAAGGATTACAAATACACACTAAAACAGATTCAGATGGAATAACCCTCTAAACAGTTTACAGTGTGTATAAAAATGTACATAGGCTTGGAAGAGAGAGGAAAATGAGTATAGGCAGTTATATAAAAAAAATAGTTTTAAAAACTAAAGTCTTTAAAGAAACAATAGAAATAATAAAAAAGAAATAGCCACATAAAGATGGAAAGTACACAGAGAGTCTGGATTATGTATATTGTGTTTTCTTTAAATTTTTTGACTGTTAATGAGCTGACTGCAGAAAGACATTTGATTGTAAAGACTGCAAAGTTAAACCAATATATATATTTCAAAGGTATCTTGACTTCAAAATTTGGATCTAAGGATATGCTGCTTTGGAAGGAGGCTCTGTTTTTGTTTCCATAGGAAGCCAGAGGCTATGGATTTGAATAAGGTTAAGATGGATCAGATTTGATCAAGTAAGACCTAGTGAACCTTAACAGATGGTGTCGATCAACAAAGGTTATAGCTGGTCTTCCCAGGACTTGACCATTATCTCAAAGTTTCTCAGGATCCCCATAAGATTGCCAGCACCCCAATCAGCAGGAAGTAGCATGAAAAGCTATGCCCAAATTCCCAAAGTACAGTTTATAAATGTTTATTTTTATTTAAAGGTGGTTGATTATAAATGCAATCTTTTTCTAAAGGAGAAAGGGATATAGATAGATAGATAGATAGATAGATAGATAGATAGATAGATAGATGGATATATATATATATATATATATATATATATATGATAGGATAAAAGGGTAGATTATTGAATCTACTTTTTTTAAGCAATAGCTTGATTGAAATATTTTACATTGCTATGAATTTTAGTCTATTGACAAAAATTTAAAGTTAATTTTGTTATACTGTATGTATATTTCTACTTTTGTTTAAGGTATTATGTTTATGTAACTCATTTAAAATTGTAATACGTTAATACAGATTAATATTCATCTATGATAATCCAAATTATAGTCTTGTTTAGTTAATATTTTTAGGTATACAAAGCTATATTTCAGTTAGGGAGGTAATCTTCAAACACTTCAAAGACCTACAGAATATGGCATTTAAAATGTTGTAAGAACTTAAACTTTTCTGGACATTGAGGTACATCTGCTCCTGGCAGCACCAATCTACTTCAGAAGAGATGAGAAGCATCAAAGAAACTCCATATGGAGCTTGCTTTCTTTATGGTAAAAGTTAGCCATTTGGACAAGAAACTGCTCTGGCCTGGACTGTTTGACAATATGTTGTATAAATTAGACATACAGAACCCATAGGAAAGTGACCACTGAACTTTGCCAAAACAAGGTGAGATGATCCTTCAGGTTCCTGCTTCACAGAAGATACTGCCAGACAATCTGCAGAGGAAAGTTACTGATGAACTTTGCCAATAGGGGAGACAATCCTTCAAATTTCCTGCTTCACTAAGAAGTTTGGAGAGACTCTAGGCCAGTAGGCTGAAGATAGATGCCCCAATGTTACAGATGAACTTTAGGTGACTGTCCAGGCAGCCAGATGTCTCTGTCATTTCTAGAATTTTACATGCATTTATAATGTACTTCCTGTTTACTCAGGTAATAATTATATCCTTCTGGAGTCTTTGATGGAGTTGAAGACTAGATAGTTATAATTATATTTTTCCTTAGTTATGATAAAAGGTAAATTAGATACAAAACTTTAGACTCACAAATATAGTATAGATGATAGAATATTTTCTTTAATTTTATCAAATACAAATAGACTAGCTATCATAACTTGTAATTCTTGCTTGATAACTGTTTTATTACATATAATTTTACTATATTAAAGTTAAAACCTTCCTTTTTGATTAAACAGAAAAGGGGGAGTGCTGTGGGATATTTTTCTGTACATTGTGAATATGTGTTGTTCCCATTGGTTAACAAATAAGCTGCTTTGGCCTATGTCAAGGCAGCTTAGAGATAGGTGGGAAATCCAAGCAGAGATACAAGAAGGAGACAGGCAGAGAGATGCCAGCCTGCCACCCAATGAGCAGCAAGATGCCAGCAGACCGGTAACACCATGGCCACATGGCAACATATAGATTAATACATATGGGTTAACTTAGATGAAGGAGCTAGCTAGCAAGAAGGCTGAGCCATAGGCCACACAATTTGTAATTAGTATAAGCCTCTGTGTAGTTATTTTATAGTAGCTGCAGGATTGCAGGTGGGAGAGATTTGTCGGACTGTGGGGCCAGGCGAGACCAAGAAACTTCCACCTACCCAGGTCTGCTTTGAGTTCCTTTTGTTTTACCCTGAGCTCAGCTGTCTCACACCCTCTTCCATAAACTTGCAAAGAAACTTTTCTGGAGTCTTTGGGGTGCCTGCCATCTGTGAGCCCTGGCTATGAGCCAAGCAGAAAATATGAGCTCATGCTTTTAAAAAAAAAAAAAAATCCACACTTTCCAGTTGCAATTTTCTCAAACCTTAAAATACCGCTACTCTAAAAACAAGCAAAATCCAAGACTTCAGAGAGGAGACAAATTAGGTCACTCATCTTGCCCATCTGTGTTTAGGAGTTTAAATCTAAAACTGAACATGATATACCCAGACTAAGCCATGGCTTGTCCTCATGAACAAGGGATAATTTATAAGTGCCTGTTCAACAGAGTAAGGGACCTGGTGGAGGTGTGTTCATTATAGGTGAGCCAAGGTCCTTAGATGGGACACTGTTGCTTACAGTAGGACAAACAGCTACAGGGCCCAGCTAGTATTACTTTTCCCAAACTACCACAACAGGCCTTTAAATGAACCATCATGTATAACCATGTTGGTGGAATCACATGTTTTGAAGTCAATAATGATGTCATTTGATGTTATGTTTCCCCTCTCTCTGTCTCACACCCTTTCCACAGATGAGAAAAACTGAGGCCTTGTGTATTGAATGGTTTGCCCAAGGCGGGGTCAGACCGGAATCTGGGTTGTAAGTCACAGCACTGACTTCCGCTGAGTGGAGTAGAGCTTATCAAAAGATGCAATTCGAGCTGTAACTTGGAACTGAGGCTCAGGAAAGGATACACTTAAGCCACAGCCATGAAGGAGTGGTTCTGATTAGAACAAATCACCTAGGGTGAGGAGGACTCTGGCCCTGGGTCCACCCTTACTAGACCCTGATACCCAAGACCGGATGTGATACCCAAGACCGGATGTGATACCCATGATCAGATGGCTGGGGACAGGAGCAAAGCTGTGTCCCAGCTCAGGGATGGAGAACCGGGAAGTAAACTGGTGGCTTTTTCTTGCATTTTTAATTTGAGTCACATAGCTCTCACCTCTACTCCTCCACAATGATTAAAAATGTTGGAGATTTCTCAGCACAGGATTCGAGCCCTGACGACCAAAATCAGTAATAAATGTTAACAGTGTGTGTTCGTGCTCTCATGGGGCTAGTGGAAAAATTGGAAATGACCACTGCTTTGAAATCCCTCTTTATTATTATGTCTCTCTGGACTAGATTTTCTTTCCTTCCGCAAATATATATTAAGAACTTAACATGCTAAAGGCGATGTGTTGGGTTCTGGTGGCATGAGGTGACAGAAGGATGTGGTTTCCCTGCGGGCCCTGTTGAGTGGTAGTAAAGAAGGACATTGAACAAGCAACCATGAGTAGAGTATGCAATTGCAAATGAATTAAAAATTTGATAAATCCCAAGAAGTAATTGCAATCAGTGAAACATTCTAATAAGAAGACCTAAATTCCATTTGTAAAATCCTTCCCTGAGCAGTGGCCTTTAAGCTTGGAAAAGCTAGAGAGACCAAAGAGAAATAACTAATTGGTTTTTTAAAAGAGCAAGAGTTTTCTACTAACTGCCCTTAGCATCCACATAGGGAGTCCCCTGAACCTGATACCTCACTGACAGGCAATAATCAATGGGTAAAACAATGAAGCCAGTCACAAAGGGAAAGAAAGAAGCAAAACCCAATGTCCCAAAGAAAGAGATGTTCATGCCGGAAGTCAAAGGATCACTTCACAGTTATCAAGGTAATTGGGTCGCCTTAACCATGTATTCAATGATGCCATCCATCGTGGATACCATCTAACTAGTGCCGGGCTGCAGCATGCAAAACCGAACAGAATGCGGCATTTGCCTGTACTGCATTCATTCTCTTGCAAAGAAAGAGAGATAAATATTTGGCTCGATATGACAGGTGCCACTGAAGACATAATACCAAACTCACTTGTGCCCTGCAGTGGGGAACATCAGCTATCCAGGGACAGCTAGGGGTGTTTAATAAGAGTGAGATGGACAGTCAGAGGAAGCCAGGGTCTTGATTAACTACAGGTCTGGACATCACATGATAATGTTTGGAAAACTGACGAGCCCTTCCTGACACTGTCTTCCAACCACAGCGCTATCCCTCATCAGATGAGCCGCAAGAGGTTTGCTGCACTGCGTGAATAATTTTACCAGCAGAAATGTAACAACTAAACATTCATTTTTCAGCATCTCAGTATCAAAACAGAAATTTAAGCTTAGCTGAGCACAGTAGAGTATGCCTATAATTCTAGTACCTGGGAGGTGGAGACAGGAGGATTGGGAGGTCAAGGCCAGTCTCAGCTATGTGGTGACTTTAAGGCTACTCTGGGCTATCTGGGATAGTGAAGGAAGGAAGGAAGGAAGGAAGGAAGGAAGGAAGGAAGGAAGGAAGGAAGGGAGGGAGGGAGGGAGGGAGGGAGGGAGGGAGGGAGGAAGGAAGGGAGGGAGGGAGGAAGGAAGAAAGGAAGGAAACTTGAAACCTACATAAGGGAAAATTAGTTGAGAATAAAGGATTTGGGGTGAGTGAAAAACAATTGAGTGTCCACAGCCAGAGGCCTAAGTGAGGTTGAGAATGCACAAGAAAATACAAGTCAGTTTTTCACTCCAATAGGTGAAATGTCTATAGTCCAGAGGCAAGAAAGGAGCTCAAAGGAGGTGAGAGCAAGTCCTGAAGTGGCCTTTCTGAGCTGAGTGCTAGAGATCAGGGCTGCATGAGAAAAACAACAGAGCCCTTTGCATGTGTGAGAAGCTACAAACCAGAAGCATGTTCCTCATTCATCAGGGTCTTAGCTATGTTCCCAGTGTCTGCTGCATGGGTTACAGCAGAGAGGAGGGCCGAGATGAAACACTGCTTACTGAGGCCTCAGGATTAGGATAAGTAACATGCAGTGTGCTACACAGCAAGAAGAGAAGGAATTAGATACCTCAGCAAAGCCAGGCCAATGAGCAACAAAACCCTGACCAGGATCCCCATCTGGCCCATGACGCTTTGAAGACCAACTCAGCACTCACAGGCATCTCTGAGAACAGAAGAGGAGGTCCTGGTGCTACTGAATTTACTTTTATTGGCCAATAATGAAGTTTGTTTCACAAGGTCAAATGTAGACAGAAAGGTGAGGTTATGTCGAGCCACAGAACCAGAGAGTGCATACAGATTGTGCATTTGTATGAATGATACATGTATGTATATGCAAGTACACACTACACTTCTGTTTGTAATCTGTGAAATTTTGGACTACTGTGAAAGTCAGAAAAACCATCATAAAAAGAGTAATGAAAGAAGCAGACAAGTTTATAGACAGATACCATTTTATAATTTGCTAGATGAAATCAGACCAAAAGAAAGCAGATCAAGATAATAACACAGAAAATGAGCTTATTTTGATGCTAACATCTTGGCCTGCAGCCTTGAAGCTACACACTTCTGGTGTTGTGGAGAGTAGAAGTTCTGAATGAGTAAGAAGCTGAGCAATCCTGAGTAGAGCTGAATGGAGGAAAGGACCTCTCGAGACAGAGGAAGGGCCCTGTGAGATTGTTTCTTTTTACTTCAGTAGAAATCGGTCGAAAACTGTGTCAGTGTATAATATCATGATGGAAAGCTGCACTGCTTTTCTTTCTAAATTTATTTTCATGTATGTGTGTGGACATTTTGCCTTCATGTATGTACAGTTGAAACATGTCTGGTGCCTAAGGAGGCAGAAGACGGTGTCAGAAGAGTTGTGGGCCACCATGTGAATGCTCGACACCAAACCAGGTTCCTCTGCAAGAGCAGTGTTTCCAACTGCTAAGCCATCTCTCCAAACCCAGATTTTAAACAGTGGTTACACAGTGAGGAAATGGACTCAAAGAATCTGGATGTCACAGAACAAAGATGGACTCAGCAAGTTGTTCTTACAGATTTGTCAATGTGTGCATGCATTTGTGTGTGTGTGTGTGTGTGTGTGTGTGTTGGTGTGTGTGTAACAATAATAATCAAAAAAGAGAGGATATCAACTTGAGAGTGAGGGGGACATGAGGGGATTGGAGAGAAAGGACATGGGAGGGGCTGGAGTGTAGAAAGGGAAGAGAGAAAGAATAATTATATCTTAATTACAATGTAAAAAAATCAATCAATTAATTACTTTTAAAAAGAAGCTAGGTGTCTAGTGCTAGGTTACAAACATGGCAATATTTGTGCTAGAATTCAAGCCCTTATCTCTTGCCAAATTCCGTATTTTTTTCCTTTTACTACAATATCTAAAGAACTGCCATCTGTGTTCTTTCACATTTACCGAAAGATACAATAGTCCTTTCAGGAACAATCTGTGATGAACTTCTTCAGTAAACAGTGTCAGTGTGGATGGTAGAATGTCCTTAAAGTGCCCACCAGAGTCCAAGCAAAATGGTACAGGCTGTGAAGTATTATGTGTCATGACAGATATATAGATATAGATATAGATATAGATATAGATATAGATATAGATATAGATATAGATATAGATATAGATATGTGTGTATGATAGATAGCTCAATTAGATAGATAGATAGATAGATAGATAGATAGATAGATAGATAGACAGACAGACAGACAGATAGATAGATAGATAGATAGATAGATAGATAGATAGATAGACAGATATTCCAATAGAGAAAATAAGCCCCTCTGAAACCATTATACTAATTTGGTAAATATTTGTGTGGTGAGAGTTAGGGAACAGAAGAGAGACTTAGAGAACAGAAGTTAGACAAGCCCTAACAAGGTTCAGAAGCACATAAAAAATCAGTAGGGATTCTAGGTTTTCCTGGTCCCAACAGTCCCTGTCCCTCTCACCCTTTGATGTTTTGACTGTTCAAAACAACATCTATAAAGTGACTGCAGTTACCTTGGTCAGTTTCACCTCAAGCACATGGCTGCTATGGATCCGACTGTCGAAATGAGCTACCTTTTTGGAAGAGGACTTCACCTTGGCGACGATCTTCGCATAAGAGAAAACAATCACGGCCGTTGGGAGCAGGAGGCAGAAGAAGAGGATGCTCAGGATGAACACCTGACCCCCACCTGAAGCCTGGGCCAACCACCAGTCCAGGGTGCACGAGGTTCCAAAGGGCTCAGGTGCATAGTCCCCCAGGCCCACCAGGGGCATGGTGGTCCAGAAGGAAGCATAAGCCCAGATGACTGCCAGGCAGATGTAGGCATGCTTTCTCTTCAGCCAGACCCCTGGAGGTGGAAAAAAGAGCATTACCCACATGGAACCTGCCCTACACCCATGTACCTCCCCTGGACATGTCAAATTCCATCTCCAAAGATTTATTCCACTGAATTCTGGGAGACGTGGACAGATAATTGAAGCCTGGGGGAGAGCGAAGTCAAGAGAGGGAAAGTTCCAGAGCTGGAGCCTTTGTCCAGGAGGATGCAATTTGAAGAGAATTCACAGGGACAGTTTTCTCTAGGCACCTAGGAGCTTCCGGAGAGGGAGAAGTGACACAGGGTGGAGTGGGTGGAGAAGCAGACAGCAGGAGGAGGAGAGGACGCTGAAGACAATGGAGGAGCTTGGGAAAACATCTCAAGAGTATGTTAGCCAGTGGTCCAAGCATTGAAAGGAGAGTCCTTCCCAGGAGGTGAGAAACCACAAAGGATTGGTTGTGTCTTTCAAACACCCTTACTCCTGAAAACTTTCCTGAGCCTACGCCCCTTCTTTGTCTATGAACTGGTTGAGTGAGTTTTGACCCTGACCCTGTGTGGTGATGCTGAGGAGGGTAACTGTGCTTGGAAATTGATGAAGATTTGTTGTTGTTGTTGTTGTTGTTGTTGTTGTTGTTGTTTATTTGTTATTCATGGGACGGCCAAGCACACACTGCCACGGTGGGAGAAATCTGATTAGGTTGTCACACATGCTGTGAGAGTAACTCTGAAGAAAAAAAAAAATGTCTTCCAGAAGGTTGAGGCATGTGGGGAAGCTCTGTGTATCAACCCCAGTTTCTGAAGCAAAAGAGAATTCCAAGAGGAAGAAACACTGCAGTAATTTAAAATGGTTTTTTAAAAGGTTGCAAAAGACCAGTGATCATTCCCCAAAGTGCAATACAGTACTAAGGCTGGGTCGGCAGCAGTCAGCCTGGGAGTTTTCTCTGCACCTCACCCATAGCCACATTGCAGGAGGCCAGGGGAGTGGCTCTTCGCTGCTTTGGTTGCACAGTAGCAGGGAAGAAATACAAAAACACACGGAGTGAAGCTAAGTGATTTCTTCCACATGCACCAGAGTCTGCTTCTGTTTAACTTGTTTCGAGCAAGTAAGAGTTAAGTCACTAAGACCACAATTCTTCTGAGGATGGTATGTCATGTCGCCTTTCTAAAGGCTCACCTTTCTTAACAGGAAGGGAAGTCGTGCTAACACATTGCTTATGGGTTTGTTGTCGGTTTCTTTATTTTCTGGCTTGTTTTGAGACAGTCTCTAGCCCAAGCTAGCCTCAAACAGGCTCTGTAGCTGAGGATGTCCTTGGACTTCTGACCCTCTGCCTCCATCCCCCAAGAACAGGAATTACAGATATATATTCCTACTGTGACTAGTTTGTGTGATGCTGGGGGTGGAATCCAGGGCATTGTGCATGCTAGGCCAGCACTCTACCAACTGAGCTATCTCCCCAGGCTTAAAGGTTTGGATGAAGTTTAAAGTAAATGAAATCATGTCAATTGTGCAAACTATAAACTTGAACATTAACGTGAACAGCTGCTCCTGTGTGCGAGTGTCTTGTCACTAAGAAAAAAACAGAATAAATTGTTTCTATGCTCGGTTGTCTACATTTTCTCAAATCTATGACATCATACATCATGAAGCACAAGACTTCCTCAAGCCCAACTCAAGAAGGGTAGCAATCAGGAAGCCACAAAGGTTTTGTCAGCTCTTGGTTATCCATTATAACGCATCAAACACTGGCAGAGATCATGGACATATATTCATAAGGATGTGCATAGGCATACGGATAAGCATTGATAGTGAGGGTTACTTAGTGAGATGCTTTCATACTTACATTCGAGTATGGTGAAAGGCTGTCAAGTACAGGAAGGAGTAGATTAGTAGATGGGTTCTGTGTTGCTCCAGAAGTCAGAACTAGGACCAATGGGTGGAGGTTACTGGGAGGCAGTTTTGTCTCAATATAAGGAATAACATTGTAACAACGAGAGCAGACCAATCAGAGAATGGGCTGCCTTGTGCAATAGTAAGCTCCCCGGCACTGGTCACTGGAATTACTCAAAAGGCCAAACAGTCATCTCTCAGGGATGACCATTTACAACATTTACATGGTGGGAAGGTCTGCATGTCCCCAAGTGACCTTTTAAATTTCAATATGCTAGAGAACACTGTGTGGAGGGTCCAATAGTGAATCAGATTAAATGATGAAATATCACAGAGGGTCAACCTTAGAAGAATCTACATAATATACACATTTCTCATAGAGCTTTTGCCGTGACATGATTCTGGTTATGGATAGAATAGCATCCTCTTTTTAGTTGATACAAAGTTTAAACTCAAGACGACATTTTAAAACAGAGATCAAGGTTTAGTACTCCTCAAATACTCCCAGGAAGTTGAACTTTCTATCTTCTTGTCTATAAAATCTATGATTTTATTACAAATAAGCTTGTTGTGCTTAAAAAAAAAAAAAAAAAAAAAAAAAAAGATAAGATTATGGTAAGAATTAGACTCTGGTGTCATCCAAACTGTATAATTTTATATTCTGACTCAGGCTGTTTCTATTGAAAGTTTCAGATGTTTATAAAAAGAGATGCAATTTTTTAATGGGTTTTGAATCATGAAAACATTTGCAGCTATACTCCTCCCGCCTCGTGCATAGTCTCCTCTATAGTCTCGGTACTATAAATGGTTGCCACATCTATGTGCTGGTGTCCTCTGTTCTATGGCCTTAGCCACTCCGCCTAACTGGCTGTCAGTCCAAACAGCTTTATGCAAAGGGAGTCAGAACTCCTTCCTGGGTAAGTCCAACTCTCAATATTAAAATTAAGTGCTCCCAAATTTTCTCCCTCTGGTTCAATAAACTCCCAGAATCCCCAGAACCAAAAGTATTAAAAGTTTAATTAGTAGACTAGTTCAATCTTGCAAATGCAGGGCTCTGAAAACCCCATCAGACCTGCCTCACCGGTTCCCTTAGTCAGCTGCTCTTCTACCTACCAATACCAAAAGAGACCAGCAGATCAGTCTTTCAGTGTGTGTGTCCTTTCAGGTAGGAACATCTGTGTGGCTCTCTAAACCTGGAGAACACTCTGGAATTCCCCATCTCTGAAAACACGGGGAACCTGAGTCCTAAGGGAGAATCACAGACAATTTTTCTTATAATTACAAAAGTGGAGTAGGTCATCAGCTAAATATCCCAGACCTGATCTCGTTCATGCATTTTGTTTTTGTTTTTGCTTTTTGCATGAGGAAATGTGGTAGACATTTCCATATTTTATACCAAATAAAAGTGAGACATTTAAAAGCTATAAGCATTATTATGAAAGTAGTACTAAAGGAAATATAAATTGATATGGGTCAAATAAAAATATATAGAAGAACAAGACAGGCTATGAATAGAAGTATCCTTGGTCACTGAAGTTATTAACAACCTTTATTTACTGTGAAGAATGTGTACAGTTCTAACATTCAAACCATCTAACTTTCACTATTAGGGAACAAGGAACCTTCCAACTTACCATAAGAGAGATAGCAGATCTTCAGATATCGGTCCAGGCTAACAGCAGTCATGGTAATAAGGCTTCCACAGCCAAAGAAAAATCCAGCCCATCCATACCAGCGGCAGCCAAACCAGCCAAACACCCAGCGATGGCAGAAGCAGGAGATGATGGTGAACGGCTTGCCTACAACTAAAGCACCAGGCAGTTGTCAAAGGAAGTTCCTTGCAGTTAAAACCTCTCTGCTTGCTCTGACTCACCTGGCCCTTCCTCCCCACAAACACATTTCGCGATGTGAGTATGCACATGTATCTATCCACTCATGCACACACACACACACACACACACACACACACACACACACTTCATTACACAGAACTGATGAATTAGTAAGATTGTGACAGTTCTTTGGTGGCCCACGACAACTAAACAATAAAACCCTGTTGTTGAAGACACAACAGATCTCGGTCGTAGACATAAAGTGATAAGACATGAAGTGATCAAGCTGGAACTGGGTTGAAAGTTTGCTTCACGCTAGATAGTCCTCATAGTGCTTAAAGGAGGTCTGCAGACTGCTGATAGACAATTATCCTCAGCAATCCTACTAAGTGTAGATGATATGTTCAATAATAATACCATGAGTCCACTTGTGCAATAATGAATAATGCCACAGCTGTTGTAGGCGTAACCAACTGTGTTCTGATTGGATTTGAAGCCTGCTCTGGAAGTAGAATTCACATCTGGAACTGTAAACCCAATCCAATGCTGATGGCTTGGGAAGCCCCAGGGATTGCAAAGACCTGCTAAAGAAGCACTGTTCACCTTCTAAAGAACTATAGTTTTGCCCATAGATTAATGCCCCTGTCAGCTCTGGCCAGAGAAATGTCATTTTGCTGTTAAGAATAGTGACTTCTGAGACAACTGGCAAAAGTGCTGAGAATAAATGACTGTTGAATGTCAGGCCATGACGTCTCTCTCTCTCTCTCTCTCTCTCTCTCTCTCTCTCTCTCTCTCTCACTGAGAACAACTCCAATGGAGCAGAAAGAAAGTAAGAGTGGCAGGAAGGGATGAGAAGGAGCATGAGATGCTGCCATTGTGACAAACTGTCTCACTGCTGAGCTCACTGCAGGTGTGACTACCTGCATGAGAGCTGTACTAGACTGTACTAGGCCTGTGAACACCCTGCCATGGGAGGGAAGGGGCTCATGGTTGTGCATCCCTCCCTGGAGATGATAGTTACTTAATGGTTGCTGAGGGAGGGAGAGGTATATCCTTCAATGGTGTACACTCATAAGGTGCTTGTACTTCTGTACGCAACGCTAATAAAAAAATCACTGAAACACACACAAAAAGGAAATGAAACTAGACAAGAGGCTCTTAGGGAAGGGGTAAGGTGTGGGAATGAGAGAGAATAACAGAGGAGTGAATATTATTAAAATATATTACATCCATGTATAAAAGTGTCATGTTATATTAATATATGCTAATAGAACCATTTGAAAAGCCCTTTCAAGTATTTAAAAATTGGAAGCTATTTCTTTCAAAGATCAAGTTTGAAATTACCCTGAAAAGTTTTCATTCCTTCCCAAGAGCCAAATAATTTTTGTAAAATAATTATTACTTTGCTTACTGTCATAACTGTCTCAAAGAGACTCACTTCAGGGAGTACAGGGACCCCAGGGAGCAATGACAGCAATGTAGTCACTTCTAATGTTTTATTAAAATGGTTAATTTCAAAGCTGAGCAAGAAGGACACTGTATTTACACTAAAATATTTGAGAGAAAATTTCTCATAAAGCACATTTTTTCTAAACTTCCTTCTTTGACTGCCCTCGCACTCCATTGTTTTGCTCCTATCTGAAAGTAGATATTCAAGCTTGAGTGTTCAACAAATGCTCCTGGGAACAAGGTTTTCCACAGTGCCCTTCAAGTGTCTATTCAATACACCAACCTTATTGGCTGACTTATAACATGGCCTCCAAAACTACCATACTCAGCCAGTCAAACAATACCCAAGAAATGATACCTACTATAGTCCTTCATGGTGAAAATTTAAGACACTTACAAACTTCCAGTTCAGAAAATATTTTGTGCCCAAATATATTGACCATGGACCCTTCTGATGGGACCAATTACTCCACAGATTAGGAAATGGGCCTCATCTAAGGAGGGAAGAAGAAGAACCTGAAATAAGATTCCTTTGCCTGCTCTTGGGACACTTTTCCCCCTGTTGGGTTTTCTTGTCCAACCTTGGTGTGAGGGCTTTTGCCTTTTCTTGCATTGTGTGTGTGTGTGTGTGTGTGTGTGTGTGTGTGTGTGTGTTTGGTTGTTGTCCCTTGAAAGCCTACTCTTATCTGAATGGAAATGGAGAGGGAGTGAATCTCTAGGAAAGGGGAGGTGCAGGGCAGGGGAGGGGGAGCTTGAGGGATGGGAAACTATAATCAGAATATATTATATGAGAAAAGAATCTATTTCAACAATAAAAAGAAACAATAGCCCTTAGACCAAGAAATATTGCAATTCAAGGAATTGTAAACTTCATGTGTGCAGTTCACTGGCTTTCTAAACCCCACTGTGCAGTTTCAAGAATGACACGTAATGAGAGCTTTCAACTCATCTGATTTCTATTGCTTCTGTTACTGTAATGTCGAAGATTTACAGAATAATGTTAAATACAAGTGATCATAATAGGCATCCATGTATTGACCAAATTTTAAAATAAATGTTTTTAAAGGTCTTGGTTGATGGTGAAATAAGTTGTTGGAATGTTTGCCTGGTGTACACATGGTTCTGGTTCAATCCTCAGTTCACACAGATCAGACATGGTGGCACTTCCCATAACTGATGCACTCTTGAAGTAGAGACTGAAGGACCAGGAGCTCAAGTCAGACTCTTCTACATAGTGAGTTTGCTGCCATACTGGGCCACATCAGATCCCAATTCAAAAGAAAAGGAAGAAAGGAAGGAAGGGAGAACAAAAGGAAGGAAAAAGGATGAAAGGAAGGAAAGAAGCTAGTTTTAATATTTTATTATTGAATGCTTTTTAATCAAAGGCATTCCTTTGTCACACTAGTTTGTTAAGTATTTCTAACCAGAAATACATCTTGTTTTTTTAAAAGCTCATGAAATTTTATGCACTGATCATGAGTTTCCCATTCTCATTGAACCTTTTAATACAATCACTCCTGCAGTGAGAGAGTGAACATGGTTTCTAACATCAGATGTAACTTCATACACTCAGAGATAAGCCCTGAAAAGGGGGATTTGGGGGAGGTATCTATGACTGTAGTGATTTGAATAGGAATGACCCCCATAGACTCGTGTTTAAACACTTAGCCCATAGGGAGTGACACTATTAGGAGGTGTGGCCTTTTTGGAGTAGATGCAGAGAAAGTGTGTCACTATGGAGGTGGGCTTTGAGGTCTCATACGTTCAAGCCATACCCAGTGTGACAGTTCACTTCCTGTTACCTCCAGATCAAGATGTAGGACTCTCAGCTCCTTCTCCAGCACCATGTCTACCTGTGTGCCACCATGTCCTACCATGATGATAATGGACTAAACCTCTGAAACTGTAAGCCAGCCCCAATTAAATGTTTTTCTTTATAAAAGTTGCCATGGTTATGGTGTCTTTTCACAGCAATAGAAATTCTAACTAAGACAATGGGGAAAGCCCTATTTTGAGAAACCATAGACATTATATACCTTGAATTCAGAATGAGAGACTAAAAGGCCACAGAGGTGTTAGTCTCACACATATTTTCTCAATTTTGAATTTATCTATGATATACATGTATGATAAAATGATATATAGATATAGATACATCTTCATTTTACTATTTCCTGTGGTTATTGTTAATGAATATAAAACAGAAATTCAGGTATTTCCAGGGAAATGAAAGGATTCAGGACATGAAGACTGGGAAGAATCTTGGAGTTGGGAGAAACTTTACCACTACAGGAATTCTCAAAAGCTCCTTCCTCTGGCTCCTCTGATAGCACACATATTTCTGTGTATGTATACATATATGCATTCATATGTGTATACGTGTGCCTTTGTGCACGGCTCAGTATGTGTGCATGTCTGCATGTACACAGGTATGTGGATGGGTGTGTGCAAGGCTGTACCATCTGTGTGTGCATGACTCTGTGTGGGTGAGGGGAAACTGAACACAGAGAGTCCAACCTCCTTTCAATCAGGAAAAAAATATCATCTTATTTATGGCCGTTTTATGACATTGTTTGATGTTTGAAAATGTTTAGGAACACAGGACTAGGTAGGAAGGATAACACCAGGAATGAGAGGGGTGAGGAGGAAGAGAGAAGTGGGGAGAGGAGGAGGATTAATGAAAGTATGGAGACAATCCTGTAAGAAAACGCATCACTTTGGGTACTATTTTTAAAAAGCTAACAAAAACTGTTTAGCAATAACTTCTTTAAGCTCTTAAATTTTTAGATTAAAACTAGATTTTCCATGTTCTCTTGTAATTTTTCTTCCTCTGTTCATTCTTTGTCTCACTTGTTCTGTTGAGTTATTGCTCATTCAAATGCAAGAGAGGCATTTTCATAAATGTAAAGTTCAAACGCAAGATATCTGTTAGTAAATACAAGTTTCGCCGTGTTTACAACCATGCCTGGAGAGCAGGGAGAGAGTATGACAGAATGACAGATAGGAATTACTGGGGTAAAGAAAAATGGAGTTCAGAGAAAGACAGAAAGCCTTGTTTTACATAGGGAGTGACATTTACGTACAGTCAGAACCAGTGGACTGAAGAGTCTTCTGGCAGAGAAGACAGTAAACTCCAAACTTGTAAAGAACCCCCTGGTGTGGAAGTGCCAAAACAGCAGAAAAGATAAACGTGGCCTACAGACCCAAACTGGTATCTGTGCCAGGTCTCCATCCATAATGTAGTTTTTATTCATGGTGTGTGTGTGTGTGTGTGTGTGTGTGTGTGTGTGTGTGTGTGTGTATGTGTGTGTTGATTGGTTGGTTCTTGAGACAGGGTCTCATGTAACCCAACCTGGCCTCAAATGTATTCTGTAGCTGAAGATACAGGATGGCCTTGAACTCCTTATCCGCTTGTAATGCAGCCCTTGATGTGTCTTGTTGGCAAGGTCAGCTACAACGAGTATCCATCCATTCACCCATCCATCCATCAGTCTATCCATCCATCCATCCATCCATCCATCCATCCATCCATTCATCCATCTATCCACCCATCCATCCATCTGTGTGTATGTGTCTGTCTGTCTGAGTATCTGTCTGTCTGTCTGTCTCTTCCACGTAGTAGAACACTCCTCAGCCTGGCTGCTGTTAGAGTCACCCCAGTTGTTGTTTTCATTGTATTTTGCTTGGCTTTGCTTTCGCTATCAGTGTCCAGGACTTCCAACCCCTAGGTCTGCTGATGCAACATACCTGGAGGGAACTCAGGCAGAGGCTTACCTTCTTTGACTCTCCACCTTACTCTCCTGTATGTCCTTTATTTAGTACGAGCTTTTGTGCCTATGACAACCTGCATTAGCTGCATATATGCAACACGTCTGAATGTGCTTCAGTATTTAGAATAGAATGCAGCTGGGTAAGGAAAAAGACCCAAAATTCTGGGATGTATTGTAAGAAAGTGTATTACAGACACTCAACATGACCTAGATTAACTGGAGAAAATTCAAATGGAAGAAAACGGGTTCTGGTGGAGTCCTGTAAGTGCATTTACAGGGGAAGGTAGGAGGACAGGCAGTTTCTGTGATCTCAGGGCAGACTGGCAAGACCGGGAACAGTTTCAATGCATCAGACCAATTAAGAGTGTGTTTTAATTTGAGGCTGATCTGCGTCAGCCTTCAGCAACAGTCAGGTATTACTCAATGGTGAAGGATGTAGCTGAAATGGCAGAGTTCACTAGGACAGACATTTTACACTCAGTACAAGGGAGCCTTACATGAGCAGATGGAGAAAAACCAGACCATTCCTGCTGCTCTAGCACCATCACGTGGCCACAGCCCAAATGGCAGTCACTTTGCAGATTCAACAAACCTCGGGGTTCACACACAAAAGGGGCTTGGTGCCACATTCCTTTTCTGTTGAACACACACATTTACCACATAAGGGCTTTTGATACTGGGGTCTATCCTTACCCAGTAATGCCTCCCCAAGTAACCGGGAGCAGGCAATCTCTGAGGACAACACATCCTCTGTTGAATATTGTAGCAATTTGACAGATTATTATTAAGCTTAATTTTTATAAACTAGTGATAGTAGAAAATTCTGTTTATGAAGACAGACATTCTATTTTTAAAGAGCAGCGAGAAACTGCTCTTTAAAAAAAAAAGTTCCTACGTAAAAACAAACACTTCACTAACAGCCTGGAACCAAACTGGTTAGCCTATGTTTGAATCCACATCAGCTAGGCAACCCTGGCACTTTGTAGAAGGGCTGACACATACACAGAATTACTCTTTCTTAAATGAATTACAGTTAAAGAAAAATATTAGGGGTTGGGGATTTAGCTCATTGGTAGAGCACTTGCCTAGCAAGTGCAAGGCCCTGGGTTCGATCCTCAGCTCAAAAAAAAAAAAAAAAAAGAAAGAAAGAAAAAATATTACAGCTCCTCTTTCCTGGGTTATCTGAACAGTCTAAGAAGCAAGGGAAACCCCAATTTTCAATTTTGTCCACATAATAACTTGCCTGGAAATGCATGAATGTGCCTATGTGGGATGCTGTATGTCTGTATCTCTCTCTCTTTCTCTCTCTCTCTCTCTCTCTCTCTCTCTCTCTCTCTCTCTGTGTGTGTGTGTGTGTGTGTGTGTGTGTGTGTGTTTCTTCGTGGGTAGTGTGTGAGCAGGTGTACACATTTGTTTATGCACATGTGTAGACCAAATGTCAATGTGGGTGTCTTCCTCTATCATCATATTTGGGGGACCAAGTCTACCATTGAAGCTGGAGTGGAAGCCCCCTGGGGGCTCATGTGCTAGGATTACAGATACACGCCGTCACACCCATGGACGTGAGGACCCAAACTCAGGACTTCATGCTTGCATAGCAAACACTTTACCCACTGAGCCTCTCAACCTCTTGAATTAAACGCCCCGACATGAGTACTTTTAAGTACCTCCCAGTAATGTTTTTGTGCAGCTCACTTGAAGGACCATGGAAGCAGAAGCTTGTGATCCATCTTTAAGTTACAAGTAAAGATCATCATTGGCCCAGCAGCTCTCCTCTCCTCTCCAGTGACCTGTCACCATATTTGGCTGGTATTTTCCCTCCAAGATGGCGTCCTGTTACAGCTTGTTTTCACCAGCTTTCCATGATGGTGAGAGAGCAGTCATGGAGTACAAAGCTGTGGTCTGTTAGATTCCAGTGCACTCTGAGATACGTACGCTATCTTGTGTTGTCCAAAATGTTATCCTTAACACTTAACGTGCCTGGGGCACAGCAAGAACTGAACAATGGGCTTGGGAAATAGCTCCATGGGTAGAGTGCTTGCCATATAAGTGTGAGGACCAGAGTTCAGATCCTCAGCACCCATACAGACCCTGGGTGGCCAGCCCGTGGGAGGCAGAAAGAGTGGATTCCCTAAGGCAAATTGGATAGCTAGAGAAGCAAATTGGTGAGCTAAGAATCCAAGTGAAAATCTCTGCCTCAGTCCATAAGGTAGAAAAGGATGGAGGAAAACACTGACATCAGCTTCTGACCTACACACACACACACACATGAACATGCATGCACACATACATACACATGAATGTGTAACCATATATGTGCAAAGAAAAAATAAATAAGGAAGAAATAAAATATTCAACAACAACAAGATCCAGCCATAGTGCCGCATGCCTGGGAGTCTAGCGCTATATGGAAGGACAGGAGGGTGAAGGGTTCAGTTCTTCCTCACAGACACAGCAAGCAGGGACCAGCCTGGGCTTTTGACCTTGCCTCCAAAGGAAAAGGGTAGAAAGGAAAGAAAGAAATGAGGAAGGAAGGAAGGAAGGAAGGAAGAAAAGAAAAGAAAATGATTTGTGGGTTTTATTTTTATACAATATATTTTGATTATGTTTTTCCTCTTCCAACTCCTCCCAGAATATTGCTACCTTCCTACTCACCCAAATCCATGCTCTACAAAGAAACAAGCACACAAAAGACAGACAGACAAAAAGAAAGAAAGAAAATGAGGGGAGAGAGAGAGAGAGAGAGAGAGAGAGAGAGAGAGAGAGATGAAAAACAATAAGGAAAAGAATGCCCAAACAAAAAGCCCACCCAAAACCATGGAGTTTCTTTTGCACTGACTAACTACTCCTGGTCAAAAGGCCTGCCCTGAAGTGTGGATTTCCATTGAATAAACTGATTTTTGTTTCCTTTCCCACCAGGTTTCAATTGCAAATAGCTTCAGAAGAAGGGGCCAAGTTAAAATTGAGAAGTGGACTGAGGTCCCATGCCTAACCAAAAATGATAAATGTTCAGTTATCTCTTTAGCAGACGTTTCATTGACTGTCTACAAACACTGCGATTTGCTTTGTGAAGTGGGTGAAGACATGAATGAGTTCTGAGCCAGGGAGTGATTTAGAATGACTAAGATTTTTAACCCACAAAAAAGGAACCACAAGGCTGTGTTACCTGATATCCCCAGATCACAGACTGCTAAATTGATAGTCATGATTTCAGCAGGTCTCAGTTTCTTCTTGCGTCTATAAGACATATAAAGGACATATCCATTTCCAAATGTCGAGAGAATCCCTACAAAGAAAAACAAAATTTCCCATCATTAGAATGAGGATTAGCATTCACTTTCACATGAAACACTTCTCAGTTTCAAAAATGGATACCACAGATTCAGAGGGTAATGAGAGGCCACTAAATAAAAGTCTAAATTAAGAAGATGAAATCAAAAGCATGAATTGTGAATGACAGGCAAGGGATGGGTTGCCTTGAGAGGAATAGGAGTCAGGGATTGCAGGACTGAACTTACCCAGACAATGGAACTGCTAACTTCCCAGTTAGGCTCAGGAGGATGTGGTAATCCCAATGGTCAGTTCTTGTACCGGCCTCCAGGGCAGAGTGTTTTCCTCAGCCATTTTTATAAAGTATTGGCTTTATAAGACTCCCTCCCTTGGATAATTGGGATTAACCCCTTAACTATTTATACATCCTGAAGATAAAGTCAACCAAGAGGGTGACTTTAGTGCTACCGTGGGCTTCCAAAGGAGCACCAGCATGCGGGAAAGGTGTGATCAGAGGTGGCTGTCGTAACCCCTTGCAAGGAAGAGGTCATCTCCTGGACAGCCCAGGGCTTAGACTCCTGAGGTGGTATGGACCCTCAATATCTGGAACACAGGATGCCTTCAGCTAGCACTGGTCTAGGTGTCAAGGGCAAGTGTGTAACAACTGATAACATGGGCACTCCCCTCCCACCAAGGGGAGAGAAAGTGACCCTCAACCCACCAGACCTAACAACAATGACATACATGTGTTCCCAAGGTTGCATATTCTTTTATTAATGACAAATTGGTTTGGGTATTACAATAAAACTGTTCCAAAGTTCTTACAAACCCAGTTAAAATTAAAAAAAAAAAAAAGACCCATTATCTACTGACTGTATTTAAGAAAAGAATACACCTACTTCCATAGCTTAACATGTAGAGTAGATTTCCTCAGGAATTCTTGCTTCATAGTGTAGCTGTGTGTAAATGGGAATCTGGTACAGCTGCCTTCAGTAGTAAGGAATAAGGAAAGCATTAACGGAGAGACCCAGAGTTGTCTGTTTTAATTTCTATTTTAATTTCTCCACCACAATTCATTTGGGGGGGACAAGGGGGGGGGAAATGTGTGTCTCTGCTAATGGTACAAAGCCACCAGGACCTGACTGCATTGTGCTCCTAGGAGATGCTGGCTCTCTGGAGTCACAGACACTTCATGGTCCGTGAAAGCATTTAGCTTTCTTAAAGCAAAAGGGCAGAAAAATTGAAGGAACTGTACAGTCCTAAAGCAAGGCAGACAAAAGGCAACTCCTGTATCCTAATAAGAAACCATCTAGCAAGGCACACTGGGAAAAGAAAATGCAAAAATGCAGCTCAAAAAATAATAAGACAAATTCCATCCATGTCATATCAAAAAAAAATAGTAAAAACAGTTAAGTATTTGCATGCCATCAATTTAGAAGGTTGTCTGATGCCCTTTTGTCTGCCAGCATCTTTTGAGAATATTTCTTATTTGCATTTCCTTACATTGTTACTAACCCTATTTCATAGGGTTTCACCCAGTGCCCATCGTGATTTAAAAAATAATGAATTCTATTAAATGCCATGTTCCATTGTTTCCACAAGCAACCTTGTCTGCAGATGAGCTTTAAGATAAATCAAATGTATTTTTAACACTAAGGAAAACAAGATTAAGACAATAGAGATTATGGGGTGGACATTTTTTGATCATCAGAATCCTGTATCTTTTGCAAATAGGAAGGACAAAGAGCCTTCCTCTATGGGCAGTTAATAAAGCAGATGTTAATGTGAAAAAGTGGAGAGTGGAAAATGGGTCTCACATTTATGTCTTCTGCATGCCAAACTGGGATTTCATTCTGCATTTTCCCCACGATTCCTAGTACTTAACAAAAATGACCAAGAATGTTGCTCTGGCTCTTTAAAGGGGACCTAGACATGTAACAACCACACATGGGGTCAAGCCCAAGACATGGGTCTAGAAAGAGTCCAAACACCTCCATCCTCATCCAAATCTACCCTTCCTTCTTCCCTCACCACAAATGATTGTCTGTGACTTTAATTTCTCTCCCCGATTCATCTGACACTACTTTGCTTGGGGAACTCTTGGTCAACACCTAATTTCTAAGCTCAACTCTGGACTTACATGTGCCTTTGATTCCCTTGAACCCACCATGCATCAAGTGAGAACTTCTCTCATTTCCCTGCCGACACTGCTGGACTCTTTTGCTAAAATCCTTCAAGCAAGGAAGGAAGGAGCTCATAGTCCTCCAACTGCTACATTGCCTAGAGCCATTTATCTGGTTAAAGATGCTATTTTCAAACCATCCATTGCAACTGACTAAAATAAATTAACTTCAATTTATGAAAAGCTTGCTCGTCTGCCTCTTCAGATCACTCAGTTAAATAAAAACATGATGTGGACTTTACTCTGAAGCAGTCTCTATTCCAGCAAAGGGCTTTTCATTACCGCTCTGTTCCCAGCCACTTTGGATGTTTGTGTTGGAAAGGACAAATTTGAATTAGATGAAAAGTAGTTAAATGTTCACAGTAAAGTACAATGACCCTGGGAATTATTTTGCAATAGAGCATGTTTTTTAATCTCATGAATTCTTTCTGCCTCAAGCACTGACCATAGAGGGATCTCGAGAACTTTCTAATGAGTTTTTCTAAGTTCAGGAATTACATGAATTTCTTCGCCAGTCATAGAGAGATGAAGGACGAGGGAAAGGGAGAGAAGAGGGGAGGGAGAGATAGTGGAAGGGACAGAAAAAGGAGAGAGAAAGAAAGACAGGTTGAGAAACCAGGCTTGAACCAACATCTGAAAATATTGAAGACATATAAACCTAAAGATGGAAGCCAGCTGCTCACCGCACATCCAAACTTAATATGACAACTTTAAATTAAATAAATGTTGTAAATATTTATTTTAAAAGCAGGGTACCACTGTGTAGCTCTGGTTGGCCTAGAACTCTTCTCTGTAGACCAGAATGGCCTTGAACTCATAGAGATCTGTCTGTTTACGCTTCCCAAATGCTGGGGTTAAAGATATGTGCCACCACACCCAGCCAAATGTTATAAATCTAGACTGCCTGCCTTAGTACAATCCAACAGAAATATAATATAAGCCAGAAACATGAGCTACACATACACTTTAACTTTTTCTGGTAGCCACATTAAGTAACACAAAAGCACCTAAGCAAATTAGTTTTAGCAAGTTAATGCTTAATCTAATCCAGAAATTGCTAGTCCAACAGGCATTTTATATTGCAAATTCTTAATGAGATGTTTGTACATTATTTTTTCCAGTACTAAGCCCCCACTAGGAAGCAGGCATTTTCACTACAGTATGCTCACTGGAAAGGTAATAGTTTATGTGCCCAGGAGCCCCAGGCGGCTGCTAGGTTGGATGATACAGTCTAACCACAGACAGAAGCAACCCTGTGTGAATGCCGTACAAAGTCTTTCCACCCTAGGCTGGTTTTCATTGATCACCAATGTAATTTGGATCTTAGCAGTGTTGATAAGGTGCAGTTTCTAAGGTAGGGTCTTCCATCACTGCTGTGCTGGGTCACAATTTCCTGGGTTGTAAGAAGGGGGCGCTGAAGCACATGGCCAGCAAATGGTCTAAGAGCCACTGTCTTAGGACAGAAATATATGCATTATCACACTTTTGATATTCAAAAAGCCAGCCTACCAGTTAAGTGACCAAAATGAAATCATCTCTAAAGAATTCACTATGAAAGCTCTTCGGAGTATTTTTCCCTAAGGACAGTAGCCGTTGTTTTTATGAACATTGATTGACTGCCATAATGTCAACCCGCCTTCCCCACCTCCACTAATATCCATGTAAGTATCAGAATCGTTTGTGCAAAATCAACACAGCCCGTGACTTCTCTCAATGCAGCCTCTGACACAAGCATTAAGGGAGCTTACCGATTATTGTTAGGTAAAAGCCAGCCACTAAATCCGCTTCCCAGGAAAGTTTGGAAGCGAAGGGGTCTTCATCTCGAAGATAGTGTGGCAGGTGCTCGTCCTGGGGCAGGGCAGTGTGGTTTAAGGCCATGCTGTTCTCACACCACCAGGGGTCTGTAAAGCAAATCAGCAGAGGTCTTAACAGACGGAATAATATGTTCCTTCAGATCTGCTCACAGATGCGCTGTTTTCTGTAAAACAAAAGGCACACTCCGGGGCTCTATGGGTGGTTAGTGCCTAGGGAGAAAAAAGTTCAGCGCTTTTCATAAATGACGTAAACACACCAACACTCCGTTGTTCAATTTGCAGTCTGGGCAAGCCTGCATCTTCTCCTCCTAGGCTTCCTCTGAGCCTCTTCACACCTCCCTGCAGTGAATAAGAGGCCGAAGACTGGTTTATGTTATTGCTCCTTAGCAAACTTTGTAAAGATCTGAACTAAGAGAAGCTACTGTCTGAAATGTGGGCAGGGTGTACAGTTTGACTTGTCAAGCGTACAGCGTCCTGGGATAGCCCAGTCTTCTCCATTCCTTACACGCTTGGTGAGCTGTAGAGTTCTCTAAGGGGAGAAACAGAGCATTCAGTGCAAAGGAACATGGGTACTTCACTAAATGAAGCTAAGAGGTCAGAAACTGACCAAGTTAACCTAAAAATTGAGGCTGTTCAATGGTGGGAGGGGTGCACCAGCCTCTGTCCATCACTAAGTAGCTGTTGACAGTTGCTGGCTGCTAAGGGAAGGAGAGTCAGTTTTCTTTGAGCATGTGGCCTCTGGTAGGTTAGCCATGGTCCAGTAGGTGGCCATGCACCCATGTGTATGCAGGCAACACAAATTAGACTCAGTGTGCTATTAAAAAACAAAACATGAAATTAAGATGGGGGTGATCTGAGGGAACTGGAGTGGAATTGAAAGAATAATATATGTATATAACATTCTCAAAAAATAAATGCTAAAGACATATATATTAAAAAAATTAAGGGCTGGAGAGCTGGCCCGGTGGTTAAGAACACACAGTACTCTTATAGGACACCCAAGTTTGGTCCCCAGAATCCAGACTGGGTAGCTCAGAGTCACCTGTGTCTCAGTTCCAGGAGGATTTGGTTCCTCTGATCTTAGGCATTGGCACTTACTACACACACACACACACACACACACACACACACACACACACACATTTAAACACATGCATACACACAATCACACACACTCACAGACACTAACACACACATACATGCACACATACACACACTCACACAGAGACACACTAACATACATATTCACATATACACAATCACATGCTTAAAAATGAAATAAATCTTAGGGGAAAAAAAATAAGGCTGTTTAGAAAAGAATTGGGTCTTGATTAAGGCACACAAAGTCCAGGCTTAGGATGGGTTAGATTTTCCTAAAACAGAGCACACCATCATCCTCCTTCAAGCCCAGGACAAGACCTTGAGCAATGACGAACCCTACAAAAAACACAGAATGTTGTGCTATTGATCTTTTGAATTTTGATTTTGAAAGGTTTACCAGAAAAAAACACTGCAAAAACTCAAGTCTCATGCTACCCCTCCCTGATAAGGAAGGAGTCGGTACCTTCTGGGAAGTGACACACACCGCTAAGATAACAACGTCCTGTGGGACAGTCGTTACTGCCTAGTATAGAATTACTAGGAAGTAACTACTACTACTTCCAAAGGTTCACATCAGAGCTAATTCATTTCAAACTGAACCAGTAGGTGTCGCTGCACCGCCCTCTAAGATAATAGAAGCGTCAGGAGTCAGCCTCACACAGGGTGACCTAAATCATTAGATGTCACCGATGTATTTTCAGTTTCTGTAGAAGGACAGATTTAACCCCTTTCTGACAGACAGTTTACAGACCACACAGGGCTTTTCAGTGAGAACTGGCATGTGACAGATGCTACTACAGGTTGAGGACACTCTGGTAGTTAATATCTGGTCCCATTCTCCCCAGGAGCTACACAGGGCTTGAACTGGAAACCCTGGCTGCCAGGCCCACTCCATCTCCAGCCCTGCTGCCCAAGCCAGGGGTTTTCTTTCTATCTGTCAAGCTCCTGATTGCCCTCCTTCTGGTAAAGTCTTCCATCCCAAGCTCCCCAAGCACTCTGGCTATCTAATCCCTTAGATTCAGAAACACAGTATGAGGGCTGTCAGATCTGGCGCTTGCCCTCAGATCTTAAGCAGATCCTTATATTCTGATCTACAGCAACTTCAGAAACATCACATCTGACGTATCTCTCACGCCCATTATGAATGAGATAGTGAATTTCTTTTCTGTTTTCCAATTTTCCCAGTGTGTGTGATTGTCATGGTTGCATGTGCCGTTTGCTTGGGTGGGAGCACAGGTTTGGGGCATACACATGGAGGGAGGCCTAGGATGATGCTGGTAATCATCCGTAATCCCTCTCACGTTGTTCTCCATCAAGCCCTGAGCTTGCAGATGTCACTCTTGCTGACAAGTCCCTTGTCCATGTCTCTGCCTCCCAAGGCTGCGGTGGTGCCACGCCCACCTGATATTTTTCTGGGTGTTTCTGAACATGCAAATTCTGGTCCTCACACATGCAGGGTATGAAGTTTAGCTGCTGAGCCATCTCCTCAGTCCAACACAGTAAATTTGCAAACAAATTGTACACATAGAGGCGAGAAGCTCTATCTAATTTTTACATGCCAGAATACCTACTTTTCCCAGACTTACAAATTTTTGGTTACTCATATTAGCATAAGCCTTTAAGCAATAAAATATACCCCACTGCTTCCACTGCCCAGTCAGGAACTCTTTGACCATAAATAAAGGCACCTAAGGCTTTCTCATAACAGTTCACACACACACACACACACACACACACACACACACACACACACACACAAAGCCAAAATCACTTCCTACTTCTGATCATGCATACAAGTTTTAAACAGTTCTTGGAGCCTTACAATGAATGTTACAGTATAGATCTATCTTCTATCCTCTACAGACCCATATTAGAAATTAAGTGATAACTTGAGTCATAACTAGGCCTAAGTTCTTGTTATCATGGCAAAAATTCCTACTGGTGATAAATTACCTGTGAACATGAGATTCAATCCATCAGCACCTGTGAAAATTTTACCATACAGAGTCTGTGAAGCTGATGACAGAGACCTACCAATGGGAAACATGGCAAGATACAGGTTCTATCAGTCATGGATGAGGGAATTGTAAATAGTGCTATGAAAGAAGATGGAAGTCTAAAAACAAAGAAGCCTATTGAAGAAAGAGGAACAGTAAACCCTGAAACAGTCAAGCCTGGGGGTCAAATTTCCTGAGTTACCGGTAAGTCTGATTCAGATTTCACATTGCTGGTTTGCACAGGACTTTATCAAGTGAGGCCTACTTTTTCTATTATCTCAACAGTAACAACAACAACAACAAAATCGTTCATCATTATATAAACTCCAAAAATTCAAGCCCAGCCCAGCAGGTCAGAAACAATTGCCTTTTCCCTTCCTCCAAACCCAAACTGAGTCAGGCAGTATGGGTCAGGGTTGCACAGGAATTAGCTCTTTAAAGACCAGGGAGAAAGGCAGCTCACTTGACCTCCTTGAACTCCGAGTCTGCCTCATCTCCCACACTGCTTCAATCTGGGTCTTCCTCACCACACCACCACAGTGGTAATAATTCTTCCCTTCAAAAAGTGAGCTGAAAAATGTCATTGTTATAGTATGATAATGTTATTACAACTGAAGGGAAGACACTATGTACCAATAAATATTTTAAGTGAAGAAAAACATAGGGAAACATTATAGAAATACACGTTTCAAGGACTAAAATTGACTTGTGTTTTATGCACGTACCTGTGTATACACATATGTTTTGTATATATATAAACATATACACATGTATATATACCATAGTTATTATATGCAACTTAATGGTAGTTCTTTACATTTCATTTGGCGAGCAAGGTTCTTAATGATACCCATAATTCTCAGGTAACTGCCAATGGTATGTCACTTTTTAAAATATTAATTGTGTGAATTGCAACATAAGATCTGTTAGTGGTTATATTAGTGAAACATTCAAACCATCAAGTTATTCATTCATATAAATATTTATTTACCATACATGATACACAGGCCCTTGCTGAGTATATGGTACTTTGCAGGATCTGAAATTGAAGAGGTTTTGTTATTGTTGTTTTGGTTTGGATTTTCTGCATGGAACCTTCTGAGAGCCCTGTCATTTTACTACCCAGGCAGCTGTTCCCAGCTATGCTTCCTCTGATGCCAACACTGCCCTGGGTGGCTATCAATCAAAAGTAACTCCCACGTAACATGGGGAGGATTTCTTCCCTAGTAATCATGTCTTTTCTTGCTCCCTGAGTGTCCTATAAACTTAGCAAGCTTAAGTCAGGACTTAGTAATGCTCTTCTTCTGTGTGAGCAGCTGTGGATGCTTCAGAAAGGTCTTCAGCCATAATAATGTCAACACTGCCCTAATTTAGTGTGGATCACATCTGATGGTCTTAAAAAGTTGGGATTATTCTGACAACCATAAAGATGTAGTATGCTCCTACTATACAAAGAAAACAGCCAGAAATCACAGCCACATATGAAGTAGAAATTGAGAAATAAAATAGTTGTGGAGCACAAATCCCCAAAGCCAGGGTAACATTTATCTGTTAGACACTGCTGATGACTTCTTTGCCTTTTCTACCAGCAAAATGCTCACAGCCAAGAGGAAAGCTAGAAACTGGCCAAGGGAGTGTCTCATACAAACACGCACACATGCTCTTCCAACTCTCTATATATGATCCAATATGATCCTAGGCAATAAAACAAAAGAATAGCATTTGTTTTCAGCCCGCTTAAGTGGATATATTGGAGGATACATGGAGCATAAGGAAGAGAGTCAACAAGGGTAGAAGAGGGGGAAAGGGGAGGAAAGAAAAAATGCTTTTGTGCATAGCCAAGCAAGCAACAGAGTAATCAATAAATTCAATATCTTCTAAGCCATGTGAGAAATAGAGCAGTGTTATCTGTTGAGAATAACAACCTTTATGCCAATTTATTTTCAACGATTTCAGCTTGAAGCAGAAAGAAAATCCTAAGTGATAGAAGGAGGCACTTGAATATTTTTAGATTGTCACTATTGTCTTAAACTGTCATGTCTCATGTAGCCAGTGTTTATTTCATCCACCATCTCCTCTGAAACTCTAAGCAGCAAGTTTCAAATCAATTTAAGCCCATGTTGTCTTCAACCTACCTCCCCTAAACAAATACACATCCACAAGATACACATCTTATAAAACAATTATTAGTGTGACTGTTTGTCTTCAATAACTTTTATTCAAAGGATGAGAGGGACTTCCTACTACAAGTCCAGATAGTGTTGCCCATATCCAGCAAAGCATACGTTCTCCATCTCTCCTGGAGAACCTTGCATACATCCAAGAGCCCTTCCTGGGAAAGCAGTCAAATGCCACAACCCTCTGGGCTCAGCAGTGGCAGTTCTTGGCCCAAGACTACAAGCACACAGGATGCTGTAGACCCAGATATGGAGCAGTGAATTCTGAATTCCCATCAGTATTATCAAGGAGCACAGTATCCAGGATCCTTACCTACAGAGCACCATTGACTTCAGCCTCACTGCAGCCATCTCATCTCCTCCTCAGCCTTCAAATCAATGGGAAAAGAAACTCGAAGGGAGAAAAGGATTTTGAGAAGGGTGCCAGGAATCCCCTAGCTTACTCCCCCAATTCAAATAGTCTGGCTCTGCACTCACAGTTCTGTGCAGATCATGAGCTATGATGTGCAGACACAGAATAACTACAAATAATGGTGGCTAATAGTAACAATCAATAGGAAACACAATCAGAATTGATAGTAACGGTCAGTGTGAAACATGTGGAATTTTCAACATTAGAACTTATTCATTCCCTCTCAAAAATGAAATACATCATGCAAGGTTCAAAAAAAAATACAAAGAGGAACATACAGGCTAAACACATGTTTATTTTATCAATGGATATTTCGGGAAAAAATCTGAAATGATCTGAAATGCTATTTTTTAGATGCCATTTTTAAGCATTACTTAATGGATATGGGCCAAAACTCAACGGGGAAAAATATTCTCCAATTACACATCAATATTAACAATGAGAGTTCTGATCAGTTTCTACCGGGTTCCTTGTTCTTACAAAGTCATAAAAAGAGGAGGAAAGAAGGACACCAGGGCACCAATTCCCACGCCACCCCCATCAAATCCAGCTCATGATCTCTTTGTCCTATGAATCATACCTGGGTAGACCCCCTCACTGACAATTCAATTCCAAGTCCAATTTTAGACAGTAGATATTAGAATGTGTCCTTTCTAAATTATTCCAACCCTTTGTTAAAACTCACCGTGGGTGGAAGGGCCTGTCAAAACCAGAAGTTTCCTTCCTGGGCTTCTAGCTGGATCTGCTCAGTGCTGTCACATCTTTTTATTGGTTCTTTCCAAAGCAACGCTCCACTTGCTTTTCACCTCCGCTGATGTTAAACATTATTGAATACATACTCATTTTCGAGATGTCGCTGTTCTCCCCACCCCTTGACTGAAAAGACCAATCATATCCTTTGGGGCGGGGGAGCTCATGTTATTGAATTATGAGCAAAGATGCAATTTTTGGAAGCTTAATTTATCGGTGATTAAAAAAATAAACAGCAGCAGCTACTTGGCACTTATATTGATCAAAAAAGTCGAGGACTGATGCTTTCTGCAGACTGTACTTTAAAACACCATATACTTGCTCTTTGCTCTGCTGATGCTGAAGCCTCCGCATAATCTGTTAAATAACTAAGAATTAAACCTTAAATTCTTTCTAAATGATTTGTCTTCCGAAGCTATTTTTTCAATCAAGGCAGATTCTCCTTAATTACCTACTAGAATTCCCAGAGAGGGGCTACTAAAATAGGAGAAGAAAAGCATGTAGATGATTTTTAAAGCATGGGGGTTAAGACTTACCCAGGCCCACCTCACACCTTTAATGGTGTGTCAGGATTGAAAGCAAAGTTGTGTTCCTTTATAGGAAGCATCCACAGTTCTTCATCTGGAAAGGACACCTCCCTGTGAGTGGCACTGGGGCTTGATGGATTTCAGACAGTGTTCCGTTTCTGCTCCACAACAGTAATGAGATGAATTTGGCTGTCATAGTCACTATTTTGTGGATTATGTACATTACAGTTGCAAAGAACGCTGGTTGGACAACTAAGGCTGTGGTTAACCAAATATATGCCCGTTTTATCGGATCCAGAAAGATTACACAACTCATAATAGGTCAAGCTATGAGGTTCCTAGCAGTTTCTCACTACAGACTTTATGGCAAAAACAAATGACTAAAAACTTTAATAACGTTATAGTTTGAATATAAAATGGCCCCCACAGGGTCATGTATTTGAATGTCTAGTCCTTAGCTGGTGTGCGCTGTTCCGGGAAACTGTGGGTCCTAAGTGGAGGAAGTGGGATACCAGGAGGCAGGCCTTGAACATAGTCAGCCCCTCCCTCCTCTGAGCAGGGTTCCCTGTCCCTCCACTGCCGTGCCTTCCTGCCATGATGAATTGTGGCCCCTAAACCTTGAGTCCAAATAGATCCTCCCTCTTTTAAGCTGTTTACACCAAATACTTTGTCCATGGACTAGAAATGTGATGGATACATGTAGCATTGTTTTAAATAATATTTTTATGAATAAAGGGAGTATCTGGATCTCTATTAGAGAAAAAAGTGTTACGTGACAATGAACATAATCATTTTGGAGAAATCTCCTGAAATATAAGAGTCTTTCAGACCAACCCTCTGAAGAAACATTCCTAAATATTCTTGTATAAACACAGTTTCAAATAGCCTAACCAACCAAGACTAGACTTATGCTTCTTATATGATAAGATCCCATTTTTTGAAAGATTGTCAAAATATTTTTAAACTGTAATCTTTTAAACTGTCACAGTCACTATGGAAATCAGTGTGGAGGTTCCTTAAAAAGCTAGAAATAGATATACCATACAGCCCATCTGTACCACTCTTGTACAAATACTCAAAGGACTCCCTATCCTACTACAGAGACACTTGCTCATCTTTGTTCAATGCTGCTCTATTCACAATGGCTAGGAGACAGAATTAACCTGCATGCCCATCAGTAAATGGATGCATAATGAAAACATGGTACATATACACAATGCAATACTCATCAAAAGGACACAAACATAATATAGAAAAATTTCATCCTGAGAAATTAAGATGGAAAACAAGCAATGTAAACAGAAGAAATGAAATGCTAAATGTAAAAAAAATACAAGTCAACAAAATGAAAACATAGAAAAATTTTTTTAAAAACATAAACATGAAAACATAAAGAAAGATCAACAGAATTACAAATGGGCCTTAAAATGTTTCCTGGACATGGACTGAAGAGGTGGCTCATTTGGTAGAGTGCTTGCCTTGCGTGCACTGGGTTTGAACTCCAGCACAATCAGGTGGAATGTCACACTCCTGTAATCCTAACTCTTAGAAGGTAGGATCAGGAAGGTCAGAAGTTCAAGGTCATCTTCAGTCTGGGAAGCATAAGATCCTTTAAGAAAGAAAGAGGAGGTGGGGGAGAAGGAGAGATGGAGGGAGGGAGGGAAAGAGGGAAGAAAGAAAGAAAGAAAAAAGAAAAGAGAAAGAAAGAGAAAACATCTCCTGAACAACAACAAAAAACAACCCACTGAACTGTGCATGCAACAAACCTGAAAACTGAAAAGATGACCAAACAATAAGAATATATCCATTTTTAATTCTGTAAGTAGTTCAATGGGTTAAAATATTAGGTATTAGAATCACTGATGGGACTTGTTTAAAATGTGTTTTCCTGTTATTTGCTGGGAATTTTAACTCATCTAGTCACACATAATTAAATCCTCTCTAGTATCCCTGATGAGAACACATCCATAATTAAAACTGTTTGCTTACATCACATGAAAATATATTTGTTTTGTATTGATTTTTCATATGGATATATGAAGAGGTCATGAGACAGAGTCCTATTAAAAACAGAATTCCTCAGAAATGAATGAGTGTGGACATTGGTAAACCACTGGGAGAGTGAATATGGAGGCTGAACTCCCTACATACCAGGTGCCCCCAGCTACAACTCCTATGTGCCACTCATGACAGCCCAGTGTCCTCTGGATAATTACTACAAATTCAATGAAACATAGAACATGGGAAAACAGAGGTTAGCTACATACATTAGCAAGCATCAATACAATTCTACATACTCTAAAACAGTGAGGGTGAATTTCTCATTGGGCGACACAAAGACTGAATGAATAGTCATCACCTTGCGGAAAGATTCACTCCACCCCTCAACGCATTGCTTATTTGTTTGTTTGTTCGTTCTTCGTTCGTTTGTTGTTTTACCCAGTGCCAAGCTAGGACAATAATTTAAAAACAATAGTGATGATGCTGATAATAACTAGCATTTAAGTGGCTACTAAATGCTTAATCTATACTAATGAATGTATATACATATGTACACATAATAGTGTGTAGTTATATAGATACAATGACTGTATTGGCCTAGACATGTTCTTTACCTTATAACTATAAATAAAGAGACATCTTCATCCTTAAAACCTTTATCAATAAGGATTATTTTTATCCTATGGTAACAGGCAAAATATGCCAATCACTAGTGTATTTTAATTTGTTAAGAGTCATTATGTACCCAACAGGCTAGAAGTATTCCTTGGTTGTAATGCACTTGCATAGCATGCGTAAGGCCCTGCATTCCATCCTCAACACCAAAAATATACAAAAGCTTTTACTCCTTCTTGATCCCCATATACTTCTCCTAAATACCCTGAATTAATCACTGAAAACCTAGTAATGGGGTGGAATGGGGAAGGAAAGTGCTGCTTGCGTGTTTCTTCTACTAGTTCTGACCCATGATTTCAACAATCACACATAGAAATTAAACATTATTGGCCTCTCAGCCACAGATCTTTATTGAGTAAAACTTCCTGCTCAAATGAAGCAATTGGAATTTGAAGACTCCTAACTCGTTGAAATGCTACAAAGCATGTTTTTCAGTTCTGGTGTAAGTCTCTAGAAAGAGTGCTAAGGACCAAATACATTCAGCAGTTTCCCATGACTATAATAAAATGACTTAGGGTTAATATTTTAGAAAGAGGAAAAATTTATTTTGGTTTCTAGAATTGGATATTGTTACAAACAATCTTATGCTGTGGGATGTCGTTCTGTATGCTGTGAATGTGTGTTGCTCTGATTGGTTGATAAATAAAATGCTGATTGGCCAGTAGCCAGGGAGGAAGTATAGGTGGGACAAGCAAAGAGGAGAATTCTGGGAAGAGGAAGAGCAGAGTCAGAAGTCACCAGCCAGACACAGAGGAGGCAAGAGGACAAAGCAGAACTGAGAAAAGGTACCAAGCCACGTGGCTAAACATAAATAAGAATTATGGGTTAATTTAAGTGTAAGATCTAGTCAATAATAAGCCTGAGCTAATGTCCATGCAGTTATAATTAATATATGCCTCTGTGTGTTTACTTGGGGGACACAAGTGGGAGAGATTTGTCCTGACCACCAGCTGGCTGGGACACAGGAAAACTTCCTACTACAATCTTATGCCCCACATTGAATACCACTTGTTATGAACAATCCTTATAAGTCTGTTTAATGGGCAATTGGTATTTATTAAGATATAAATTGGGGAAATACACTCACAAATACAGAACCAGTCAGGCAGGCAATGTCTCACTATTTGCCTTGGGCAGGAGAATATTGGGATCCCACTGAACCCCCTCCACATCCCACAGAACAGAACAGACTATGACTCACCAGGAGGCCTCTGGAGATGCCTGCTGCTTTTCTCAACATGACAATTCACTCAGTCTGTGAACCTAAGGTAGCCTTGGAGCTTTGGAGTGTCTCAGGGCAGATGTCTCCTGAAACAGCCCCTCAGCCCCAGAGTTCCTCAGTGAAGGTCTGGCTTTATAATTTGGATAGGTAGTCTGAATCTTGCTGGGGGCCTCCAGAAATATTAATCCCATTAGTTGAGAATAAGACCACTACCACAATTTTGAGCCAAATTTGAAGCAAGCTTTAATTAAATCCTGGCCAGGAGGATGGGCTCTGTCCAGGACCATCCTGGGGTTCCCAGGGAATGACCATGAGTCACATTTTGCAGAGGCTTAAAAAGAACACTGCATTTCCAATCAGGTCCAATCAGAGGCAAACATATGTCCTGATGTACTTCCTGCCTGCATATCCCTGCCTACATCCAATCAGGGGCAAGTGTACATCCTGACCTATTTCCTGTCTTGGTCTCCCATTAAATTGTAAGGTTTTTTTTTGTTGTTGTTTTGTTTTTTTGGTTTTTTTTGTTCCTGTTCTGGTGGGTTGGGAGGATTTTGTCCATCTGTTTTGTTGTTGGAAAGTTTTGTCTGTCTGTTTTGTGTCTATGAATGAGTATGTGTTTTCTGGTGTGTCCATATGCTTTGTTGCAAATGTAGAGTGGAGACAAAAATGGGTCAGATATTTTTGCTATCTCTGTTGCTGCCAGCCACCACTGCTACCATGGCTGCTTTTATGGCCAGGGCTCAGAATTTATCTTCAAGATATCTGGTCACTGGATTCAGGTTAGCAGGAATTCAGAATTTGGGTGTGGATAACATTAAAGTTGTTTTATGCTGTTCTACATTATTGGAAAGCCGGCTCTGGAGTTGGCTTATGGATCACCCTTTGCTAGACTCAAGCATATTTAAAAGTTTTCTGTATGCCCAATGTCAAGCAAAACCCCGGACACTGTGGCAGAGTCTTGAATTTTTTGCACTGTTGGAGCTTGATTTTGCCCTGTGCAGACTATGGGTTGTGCCCTGAATTTTCACTCTTGGAATAAAAATGGTACTTTATTTTTGATATTGCAGGAACACACAGATGAGAGATTTTAAACGTTTTTAAGAGGAAATTTGGGCATTTTTACAGAAAATATAATTTTTTTAAAAAATGGATATTTTAAAAGAACAGCTTTTAAAATATTTAAATTTATAAGGCTATGGGACATTTTAAATGTATACAATGTTTTATATTATTAATATATAATCTTTAAAAAATTAAATTAAATAAGAAGGTTAAAAATTCGGGCCACAGCTATAGGCACCAAATATTAAACATCAGAAACTGGGATGTTTCTATTTAATGATGTAGCAATACAATGACTAAGCAGTGTGGCAAAGAGCTTGGAGCAGTGGTCCTCAACCTATGGATCAGGACCCTGTGACAGTCAAAAGACTCATCCACTGGGGTAGCCTATGACCATCTGCATGTGAATATTTGCATTGCAATTCATAACAATGGTGACAAAATTTCAGTTTTGAATTAGCAATGTGAATGATTTTGGTGGGGGGGGGGGTGCCACCACAACATGGAGAACTATGTTGAAGGGCCATAGCATTGGGACAGTTGGGATCCACTGGCTTAGAGAATGTCTCTCCTTACCTAAGGTCTATATGTTTAGCTTCAGGCTTAAAACAGATCTTTAGCTTCCTTATCTTTGCTGACTTTGTTAAGCTTTAGCTATTTTGACAAACTGAGTAACATAAAAGACTGTCATATTCTGTAATGCTGCACTATGAAAGGACTTGGAAAGTAAAGTTGCCCATCTCCTTATGAACCATATTTATGAGTTAAAGTTTTATTTAGATACTAAAGGAGCTTCAATTAAGAAATGATTGTTTAAGGCTCAAAGTTAACAGAGTTAAATCTGTAAAATCCTAATCTTATAAAAAAACTATTAACATCATAAACTGTTAAAGATAACTAAAACATGCAAATGAATGGTCAGTCACCTTATAAAGGGTCAAATTCTTTAATGTGTTCAGAATTATACTTGTAGTCATGATGATTGTGAATGTGATTTATTATAGGGGGGAAAAAAAGCTTTATTTTGCTTCCTGTATATGTTTTTAAGGTTAAGGCTAAAGCAAGTAACTAAAAACAAAGTTTGTTTAGCTCAGATATACTTAACAGGTTATGGTCCTCAAACTCTTCAGAGATCTGCTGAATATGGTATTTTAAATGTTTAATTGAAAAGGCTTACTAAGACAGATCACAGGAGTAGGGGATTTAGCTCAGTGGTAGAGCACTTGCCTAGCAAGCACAAGGCCCTGGGTTCGATCCTCAGCTCTTAAAAAACAATAAGACAGATCCCAGCTCCTAGCGGTGATGCCAAGGTCTCCAAAGAAGATGATGGAGCATGATGACTCCACCTGGATATTGGTCATGCTAACCACTGGGCAAGACTGCCCCAATGCCTCACCCACTGCCAGGACTCTGCCCAACTGTGGACAAGCAGGACACTGGAGAGGTTGATTACCCCACTTTGCCTAAAGTAAGATCAGTCTCTCAAGTTCCTCCTCCACAGGAAAAGCCTGTCAGGTCTCCTGGGCCTGGCAGCCAAAGATTGATGATAATCCTGTTACCTCTGACCCAGATGAAGCCATGAAAACCACAGGAGCCTGGGATGACCCTCTAGGTAATGGGTAAATCTCTGTCATTTTAATTAATACGTAGGTTATTTGAATTATACTTCCTCACATAATTTATCCTTCTCAGACCTCTGCCAGCATTGCAGGTAGACTAAGCATAGCTTTGTCAGTTAAACAATAGCAGGCCAACAGCTGCTCCCCACAAGGCTGAAGCCACCTTGTTAGTCCATTTTGTATGTAAAAATCAAGCCTTGCTTTTTCTAGAGGTACTAGGTCTTCTGTTGAGAAAAGGCCAACAGGTTTGCCTTGCTAACAGCCTTCATATTAAAGGATAAAGAGGTTAAGAACCTGCTTTGGAAGGATTGTTCTCAGTAACAACTACCCGTGTCTCTAGTAAATGATTAGATGGAAAGAAAAAGGTTTAAAGTCTATGCAAGTTTTGAGGGTCTAAGAAAGTGTTCCCAGGGGTATAAAGGTCTGTGGAGATGGAAACTTAAATAAACTCTAAGGGCCTAAGAAAATGATTTAAGATATATAAATGAAAGTTGTAAAGGTGTAAGAGAGTAATTTAAGATATGTGAAAAAAAATGGGAAATGCTTCAGATTCCTTTCCCTTCCTGTGTTATAGTTATATTAAGGTTTCAAAAGGCCAGAGTTTTATCATTGATTAATGAAGTTCTAATAAGCTGGTAGAGCACTGACTACTGACTATTCAGTCACAAGCTCAGATTTTAAACTTCCTTTGCTTGTCTTCTAAGTATAAACCTAAAGGTGCTTCTCATCAAGCAAAACATTTCTCCATCCAATCTATCTATCTGGACAGAGGAAAAATGTGCTTGCTTTTTAACCCAAAGCTACAGCTTTTGCTGGGACCAAAAGCCATGAGCCTACTCCAGCTGTTGTACAATGTGGATTTCAGCACAGATTACAAACAATGGTAATATATAAATGCTAACATATCTAAAACTTTTATCTCTTTGTAAACTAAAGTCTTCATGTAAGCTTCAGGGAGTCAGAAAACATGGATCCACCTCTCACAGGTCAAATGGACTCCAGACAAGTACAGCCTACATTTCCCCACCTGTCTGTTTTTGAGGATGGGATCTCTCTTTCCTCCGTCTTGGGACTCCTCCCCTCTCCCAATTACTAGGACCTTGGGCCTGAAATTTCCAAATGTAAGATCTTCCCTTAAGTTCTTAAACGTTAACTTTCGTCTTTAGTCTATATCTGTCTCAGCAGATTTCCACTTGCCAGACAGACACATCTAAGCATCAGCTGCTGACTACAACCTGCTCCAAATGACTGTGAGCCCTGGACTTGCTAAGAGCTGATGTGAACCAGTCCAGCCGATGTGGTTGCTCCCTGTCTCTTCAGCTGGGTCAGCTAACCAGAAGTTTCTGACGAATACCTCATTGCCTGTATCCTCTCCTAACTTTTGACTAGTATTCTAGCCTTCCTAGGCCCTGACAATGACACTCTAATTTCAACAGGAATTGGTTATAGAAAAGAGTACACCACTCCTTGTCCACCAATAAGCTAGAATGTTAGATCAAAAGGAAACTCCCGCCAAGCGTTGGTGGCGTACACCTTTAATCCCAGCACTGGGAAGGCAGAGGCAGGTGGATCTTTGTGAGTTCGAGGCCAGCCTGGTCTACAGAGTAAGATCCAGGAAAGGCGCAAAGCTACACAGAGAAATCCTGTCTCAAAAAACTAAACTAAACTAAAATAAAATAAAAACCTCCCTGGAATAGTAGACAAAATGACTACCATAGTACTTATTGGCTACCAGGAAAGGTACCTGTTAAAAAACAAATAGACCGAGATTTATCAATGGGTAGATTCATTAGCAGAACTAGTTCTATAATATGATAGTATACTTGACCTGCTCTATGTAAAAAAGAGGTTATTACATAGTTTTAAAAGAAAATTGATATTTCTATACAAACCACTCAGGAATCATTAGAAATAATCTGGCTGTACTTAAATAGAATTTCAAGATCAGGGACCTGAAATGAAATAAATAACTGGTTAGCAGTCTCATTTCCAGGTCCCTCCTAGATAGCAACTCTGATGTCAGCCATCACAGGGTCTTTGACCCTTCCGTTTCTCCTAATTACTCTTGGCTCTTGTATCATTAATGCCTTAACTAGATATTTCCTGCCTGAGTACCATTAAACTGATGACTATTAGATCCTAGTATAAACAGGTAACCATCACAGAGTCAAGGATTTGACTCAGGATACATCTCAAGGGGGGAATGTGAGACCAGAACAGGGAGTATATCAGGAAATATATTTGCCCCTAATTAGATGTAGGTGGGTGGCACACAGGCAGGAACTACATCAGGATATATGTTTGCCCCTGATTGGACCTGATTAGAAATTGAATGTCCTTGTGGGTTTGCTTTTTTAAGCCTCTGCCAAATGTGACTCATGGCCATTCTTTGGGAACCCTGGGATGGTCCTGGCCAGAGCCCATCCTCTTGGCCAGGATTTAATTAAAGCTTGCTTTAAATTTGGCTCAAAATTGCGGTCTTATACTCAACCAAACCTCTGAAACTGTAAGCAAGCCCACAATTAAATGCTTCTTTTATAAGAGTTGCATTGGTCATGGTGTCTCTTCCCAGCAATAGAGAAATAACTAAGATATATCCTTTATTGCCAAAAAATTATTTTTTCACAAAGTGAATTTACCAAAGTTTAAATAAGAGACTCCTCCTGAGTTTTAGCATAGAACTATGCTTCACACTAAAAGCAAGGTCATTTTAGACATTTGTTCACAATTACCTTTTGATGTCAGTCCAGTTAAAGTAAGGCTGCAAGTCTCTTTGACATTAACTCTTCTGATAGCTTACTGGTACATTTTGTTTGTTTTCAACTAAAATATGGATAAATCTGTTGAAAGAATGATGGACTTAATCATGTTACATTTTCTTTATTTCTAGCTCTCACTCTAAAGTGCAAAGAAAATGTTGCTCTGGTTTGCTGAACATTCTCCATAGCAAGGAGATAATGCATAAATCTGATCAAAAGCGGGTGAGTGAGCAATGGAACTGTAAGTAACCAGAAAAGCATCAGCAGGCTTGGAGACCATTGGGTACGGACCCCTTTTTCATAGGCAGCTTTGGACCTTACCTCCTATTTCCCTAGTAACCCTAGAAAGAGGCAGGTGTGTGTGTGTGTGTGTGTGTGTGTGTGTGTGTGTGTGTATCACAATTGCCCCCTTAAGATTTAAGTTATTGTATGAAAATGTGGAAGTTCTGGGGCTCTCTGAGGCCCATTAAGGGAGAGCTACTTTCCTCCTAGTTAAAATAATGGGATCTCTGGATACACACAGGAAATTCTGATCTGCTCCAAAGATGAGTCCATTACTTACTATTACCGCCTCCCTTCATAGTTAATCCAGCCATGCCTGCCAATCATCTGGCCAGGAGATCACCCTCATAGGAAATCTGATTCCACTGAAGACATGATAGGGGAAGGGAGGTCTAGTTGTCCCATTCCAGAGATAATATACTTCTCCTTCACAGAAGCCCCTCCCTTGGTGCAGTGCTCGGGAACTTCTGCCATGCCTCATTGCTGAGCCTTTGCACTTTTATAACTCAGAAGAGACTGTAGCTCTTTCTATTTCTCCTTTTCCTTTTTCTAACTCTGAACCTAACTTTGGGCTTCTTTCTCAGAAGCCTTCTCCCTGTTATCACAAGGAAAATGCAGGTCAGAGCGGAAGGCTAAACACAGCAGGCTCATAGAGAAGGAAGCTGACACAAAGTTACCCTGTCAGCTTTCTTAGGAGAGAGAGCCTTGTGACAATGGGGAGGGTGGCATAGTTGGTCATTTAGGTGGGAGAGCAATTAGGAGGGATACAACAGAACTCTCTCTGAAGAGAGAAGCTTCATTGGGAGAGAGCATGAAACAGAAGAGTAAGAGAGACAGCTCCCTTGTATAACATGCTAGGGTCTTAAGGAGGAGGAGCCTCAGAGAAGAGCCCCCACTCCCCTCGCTGCCACCGAGACAAATAGCTGAGTCTCATGGCTTTTATACGGGATGGAAGACATTTCGTAGCACATGCTTTATGTGCCAAGGAGCCAGATTCTAGCTAGGACCATACTTTTATCTTGCATCTCTGAGAAAAAAAGACTGGGCTCACAATTTCCCTCTGAAATCTGGGTGCTCTAACACACACTGGGGACCCGTCAGCTGCAGGGAGAGTAGCCCACTTTCTGGGAGAGGAGAGGCAAGTATTGGTGATCTAATGTCCCCTTCAGCCATCCAGCCATTTGCCGACTTCGTCATTAGCCATACCCACTTTCTTCACAAAGGTGTGGCCTCTCTTCCTCTGCCCCATTCCCTCCTCCTGGAAGCTGCTGAGAACTACACCTGGTGTGCCCTGCAATTTCTCTCGAATTCTAAAAAAAAAAAAAAAAAAAGAAAGAAAAAAAAAATTATCCTTCCAAACCTGTCTATTTTCCTTTACTAACAAGACTAAGAACTCAAAAGGAAATCATGATTTCCCTGGTAACAGAGCCACCACTAACACAGACTACTGCAGGCTGGTAATAGATATTTATAAAAATTATTAATATATGCATGTGATAAAGCTCATCAGGTAAAGGTGCTTGTTGCCAAGACTGATAACTTAGTTCAATCCCCAGAACCCACATGGTTAGAAGAGAGAACAGACCACTGCAAGTTTTCCTCTGACCTGGACTTGTGCACTGTGGTATGTGCCCATATACATGCATGTGCATACACAAAAAGTAAATAAATGCATGATAAAAAGCATTCAAAATGTTTACAGTATAATGTATAGTGTTTATGGCATTATAATATATAAGTAAATGCTTTAAAGCTCCTTGGATACTAGGAACCCAAATAAATAGTCATAGACACAAACATCTCAAAAAGTCCACTTCAGGTGGTTAAATTATAGGTGATTTTTTTTCCTATTGTCTTTCCCAAAAATGTTGAATACACCTCTATTGGCCTTTAAATCTAATAAATATTTAGAGAGAAGAATGAAGACTGTTATCATATGGAGAAATTTGGAAGAGAAAAGTAATTTTCTCAAAATTATTTAGCTGACTCCTTAGTGTGAAGGACTTTGCAGCCACCCAGCCCGGAAGTCCTCTGTTAACTGGTGAGATGTACCGTATAGCCACTTCTCATGGAAAACGATGGATCCCACTCAGCTGTTCCGCTGTTTGTTGGCCACTGATGTACTTTTGTGCCTCTAGGCCTGGCACAAGGAGTCTCTTCTGGAAGCCATTCCAGCATCATGTGGTGCTCCTATGTGACATCCAACAGTCCTCTCCACAGCCATTCCATTCCCTACATGGAGTCTTTCCGTTTGCCCAGTCAGTTGGAGATGTTTCCCTTATCCATCCCCTTGTCTCTGTCACAGCCCACTTTGCCTTTTTGATTACACATTTTTCTCATGCTCTACCCAACCTCAACATGCACTTGATACCCCAGCACAGGCAATGATTTTACCTGAGGAAAAAGCCATTATAAGAGTGGTTTGGAGATGTGACTTCTTCATTAGTTTGTAAGATGTCCCATTTTGTTAAGAGTTAACATGTTTGCTGGAAAGAAGGGTGTCGGAGCTACTCAGAATAAAATGAATGACCACCCAAAGGAAGAACATTCTCAAGTAAGGCTATGCACCAAAAAGCAGATGTCTTTGAGCCACATTTGCACCCCACACCTCAAATTCTTCACATTCAGCATGCAAATCACCCTGACATGAGTGTGTGTGTGTGTGTGTGTGTGTGTGTGTGTGTGTGTGTGTGTCTGTGTCTGTGTCTGTGTGTCTGTCTGTCCCACTCTTCCTCTGGTACTTCTCCTTTGTCCTGGTGTTTGATTCTGTTGACTGTTTCCAGTTCCCTTTTATCCATTCTCTCAGGCTGATACAGATGATGGCTTCATTTGTTTGAACAGTCTCAGCTCCTTATGCTAGGCAGGAGGTCAGGAAGCTCTGGGAAGGACTGACAAACACCCCCCCCCAAAAAAAAACACCCAGTATATAAAGAATCCTAGGTGGTGATGATCCATACTAGCCACTGGGTCACCTCAAAGCAGCCTCAGAGAATTTCCCCACTGCGGCCGCTAAGCCTTTTCGTCTAGTGAGCTTCTCTATTTCAGGATCTCTACACCTTTCTAAATATTCTTGCATATTAATTTAAAACAGACTGAATTTTAGGTAAAATGGGCTCCCAAGGAGAACATGTCCCTTTTTTAGATGTGCCCATCCTAGAAGAAGGTATGGGGGTGGGGAGGTTAACCAAAAAATTGTAAGTACCTGTGGCCCGCAGTGCCTTCTTGCTTCCTTCTTCACTCAAATTAAACTGTTGACAGCTTCCTCTGCTACCAGCTCCTGCCTGAATAATTCTTCAGGAGCAGAACACCCAAGGCACCCAGGCACCGGAACAAGGAGAATCAAGACAGCCCCATAGCAAGCTTGTCCCAGGACAACTGGATGCTCAAGTGATTTGGTTCTTCCTACCTGCCTTACATCACCCAAGTCTTCCCTGAGTTTAGCCCTAGGCTTACCTTCATTTGAGGAGCAGGCTCAGAGATTCATCTGAGAAGCAGACTTTGAAGTCTGGAAACTTTTTAGTGACTGTTTTCAGGAGCCTTCTGGAAGCCCTGGGCCCAGCTCAAAAGGGAAAACCTAAATAGGGTATCCCAGGCTAACCTCAAGTTCCTGAGGCAGTTGAGTGGTTGAAGAAGCTGCAAATTTCACATATAAAAGAAAGCAATTGGTAAAATAAAGCGAGTTAGCAGAGAAAGGTTGGAAAAGTCCAGTCTTGGGCCGCTGGAAAGGACTGGAATCAGATGCAGAGGGACTCGGTGCATCTGAAGGTGGCCTGCTTCTCCTTAAAATACTAAAGAAGGGCTAAACTCACCCACTTTTACTGCTGAATTTAGGTTTCATTTCTCTGAGAGGGGCAAACAGGTGTCTCTCCCAACAAAGGACCATTTGTCAACAAACTAGATTCAGGGCCAAGGGTGAGAACACAAACAAGGCCTGCAGCCAGCCCCATAGTGTCTCAAGGACAAGTCCTACATCAGTCTACCAAATGTCAAGAGACTAGTGGATTTACAGTGCTCTGTTTTCTACAAATCAATGTAACATTGTATTGTTTATCTGAATATTTGATGCAGCCAGCAAGAATGACTATGACAACTAGACTGTCTGAGGAATCAACTAAAATACTTAATTACGATGTAATTAAATTGTCCTCCAATTTGAGCAATAAATCAAGGTAAATTTTGTAAACTGAAAATGAAAGTATGTTAGAGACATGATAAAATAGCTCTTTCTAAACAATGGAAAAGTGTTCCCAAATCCTAGTGCTTGGTGACTTACTTTTCTATGGCAGATAAAAGCAAATATATGTATTACACAACTATATATATATATATATATATATATATATATATATTTCAGGTTAAATGAAGGACTAGTGAGATACATTCAGTTGGGTGTTTGCTTGTGATGGGCCCTAAAGAAAAATGGCCCCCGAAGCACCCAAACTCAGAACTAACTCTTCAGATATAAAAACCTGGGACAATCTTTAAAGGAATCTTGTAACTTTGCTCAGCTATGAAACCAGCTTGGATTTAAATGTAAAAAGAGAAAGCCGTTTTTAGTAGAGATGCAAAAACGTTAATTGCACATTTAGATATAGAAATTTCGTTAGAGGCTGGAGAGGTGGCTCAGCAGTTAAAAGCACTAGGGTGCTCTTCCTAAGGTCCTGAGTTCAATTCCCAACTCCTACATGGTGGCTTGAAACCATCTATAACTGTACACTCTTGTGACCCGATGCCCTCTTCTGATGTGTAGACATAAAATCAGACAAAATACTATACATAAAATATATAAACTAATAGTGGTGCATTCCTTTAATCTTAGAGGCAGAGACAGGAGGACCTCTGTGAGTCCAAGGACAGCCAGGTCTTCATAGTGAATTCCAGGATAGCCAGAACTACTTAATGAGACCCTACCTCAGAAGAGAGAGAGAGGAAGAGAGAGAGAAAAAAAGGAAGGAAGAAAGGAAGGAAGGAAGGAAGGAAGAAAGAAAGAAAGATTAGGTCATCATACCACTAACTAGGGATTCCAAGATCCTTAAAAATATTTTAGATAATTTCACATGAATAGTATGATTTAGTGTCGTCACAAAGGACATCCTAAATAAAAAATAAATGTTATTTCACAGGCTAAATTTGGGACTTGGGGTATGTTCTTTAGTTATCTTTAATTGCCTAAGAATAATTTAGCATATTATTACAACAAAAGGTATTTCAGTTATTTTAAATTTAAACTTCAGATTTACTGGAATTTTAAACAAGAAACATGTTTTCTCATGACTTCATTATAGTATGTGCATCCCATTGAAAACGTTTGTTGTTGTTGTTTTTATTTCTGAAAAGTCTTGATTGTTTGGTGAGAATTACCAAGCCAATATATGCAAATGCTAAAAGTCACAGTAATGACTTCAGGACAGGAGGCAGAAACTGCTGAGGTAGCTTAAGGCAGGGACCCTACCCCCACGGCACCTGCCTCCCAAAAAAGCCACAGTTTCAGGAATGTCTGGCTGGAGGCAAGATTGCCAGAAAAGAGTCCTGGCTCCTTGTTATTCCTTCTCTGGAAAGAGTGCCTCTGATTGTATGTGTGCAATTCAAACTCCTCTCCAGAACCTAATCCCTCCTGGTGATCAGTTTTGGAAGTGGCCCTTGGGTTTTCAAGGTTCCCCCATTTCAGCCCACCTCCTCAATGATTTTAGCGCCCTTTTCTTGAGGGAGTGATGTTACAGGAGCCTGAATGGCCATCCCTGATGATGAACCCTTCCCTCCTGGAATCTGCCTCTGGTGCTGTGTGGAGACAGGACAATCCCATCCTCTCCAAAGATTAAAAACATTGAATATTACTATTTCCTTCCTTAAGAGTCAATCCAGCTGGGACTGTCACCTAGTGTGAGAGCCAAAGTTATGTTTTAATTTTAATTACTGTGCCTAAGAGATCCATAAAACAAAATGCCAGTACCTGTAAGCCGCTTGCCCAAGGACAGACACTTCCTGAAATGCTGGGGGCTAGTGTTTGTGTAAGATAACAAGCCACGCATTTTTGTTCCCCTAAACAAGTTTATTTCATCCAGCTGCACCAGATGTGCTTCATCACATGGAAGTGGGAAGCACATAGGCAGGAAGTAGATCAGGATATATGCTTGCCTCTGATTGGACCTAGTGGAAAATGCATAGCCTTATGGGTGTGCCTTTTAAAGCATCTGCCATTTTCCCATAAAGGACCTGGCCAAAGCCCATTATCCTGGCCAGTGTTTAATTAAAGCTTGCTTCAAATATGACTTGAAACTGTGATTGTGGTCTTATTCTTGCACACTTCGATTAACACTAGCTGAGAGACCACCTCTTAGGAAGGCTGCCATGGTAGGACATGGGAGGAATAATTACCTCCTTAGTGACGTGATGTGCTTCCCTTCTCAGAAACCCACTCTGTGCATTCTCCTGCAGAGCTTCCATCGTGTAGCAGTGTAGTCAGTCTGCTTTCTAATTCCTCTGTAACATGAATCTTAAAAGGTCTTATTAAGTAAAAAAAAAAAAAAACAAAAAAGCCAGATATTGGGGTGCAAAGCTGAGAGATCAAAAAAGCAGAAAGAAGCCAGTCATGTTCTTACCCACTTGAAGGTCCTCCTCCAAAGAGACCTACTTCCTGTATTCCCACACCTATATGCCTTTCTGTTCTACTATCTCATTTTCTCTCCGCCCAGCTACATCACTTCCTCTTCCTGGTGCAGCTCTGTTACTTCCCGTCTGTCTGTGCAGACCTCCAGACCTTTATGGTTAGTGCTGGGATTAAAGGAAAGTGCCACCATGCTTGGCTCTGTTCCCACTGTGGCCTTGAACTCAGAGAGATCCAGACCAATCTGTGCCTCCCAAGTGATCAGATTAAAGGCGTGTGCTACCATTGCCTGACTTCTATGCTTACTATAGTGTCTGGCTTTTTCCTCTGATCCTCAAACAAACTTTATTGGAGTATACAGATAAAATATCACCACATTCCTCCTTGTTATTCTTTCTGTCTCTTTCCTAATCATGCTTTTCCTAACACTTTGAACTTCCTTGCTCTTTCTCTGAAGCCCCACCTGTTGGTTTTAACATGGTGCTCTTACCCTGAGAGGAAAAGTCATGGAACACAACCCCACTAACAAGAGTTTTATTAAGAAAAGGAAAAAAGGACAGGGTGTGATCAGGCCTGCTGGAAAGACAGGTGAAGAGGAGGAGGGAGGGTACATGGAATCTGCCTTTTAAGGACCCCCCTGTGCATGCACACATGGGCCCACATGGCTACTCCACACATACACATATCTTAAGTGGTCACACCCCATGCAATTTATGTAACCACACAGTGCATAGATTACTTAGGACAGGTGACCGGGAAGTGACTAAGCGAAAATGACTAAGTGTCTCGCCAGGGCATGCATGATCATGGTGGCTGGAATTCTTATCACCATTCTACCCCTCTCCATCCCTTTTCATAACTGGTCTGCCCTGCTGTCTTTCTCTGAAACTTCCTTCTGAGACCCTTTTTAAGTTCCTTTATCAACAAGATTGAAAACCAAGTGATAGGATACTGTCCTACTTAGGGTGACTAAACACCAAGACCAAAGCAACCTGGGGAGGAAAGGGTTTATTTGGATTACATTTCCATATCACTGTTCATCACTGAAGAGAGTCAGGACAGGAACTCAAACAGAGCAGGAACTTGAAGGCAGGACCTGACGCAGAGGCCATGGAGGGGTACTGCTTACTAGCTTGCTCTAAGTGGCTTGCTCATCCTACTTTCTTATAGAACCCAGGACCACCTGCCCAGGGATGGCACCAGAAAAAGAACTTCCCATCTGCAATTTCTTTACTTTTGGGGCCCTCCCTCATCAATCACTAATTTAAAAAATACTCATGCCAGGCAGTAGTGGCACACAACTGTTATCCCAGAACTCAGGAAGCATAAATAGGCAAATATCTGAGTTCCAGGCCAGCCTGGTTTACAGAGTGAATTCCAGGACAGCCAAAACTACACAGAGAAGCCCTGTCTAAATAATAATAATAATAATAATAATAATAATAATAATAATAAACAAAAGCAAAAGAACAACAAAAATACTTTACAGGCTTGCCTACAGCCCAGTCTTATAGAGGCATGTCCTCAGCTGAGGCTCCCTCCTCTCTGGTGACTCTAGTTTGTATCAAGTTGACATAAAACTAATCAGCATAGGCACCAACTTCTCTAGCCAACAATGGAGCTCCCAAGAATTTCTGGTAACACTAATTTATAAAATAAAGAAACAGAAGACAAGGAATCTGGTTGTCTAGTGCTGTTTTAACGTTCATTGGTAGAGTTGCAGGTGAATTTTCACAAGTATTTACTGCACTGTTTACTTTAATGTAAGTTTCTTAAACCAAAAGGAATGCCTGTCAAATACCCAATAATCCAACATAAAAACCCAGTAGCTTGTTTTATATCTCCTAACTAGTAGCCCACTACATATAAATAACCTCAATTTTCAAGCTGCAAAGAAAAAGCTCATCATAATCAATTTATATAGATATGCGAATTTGTGTTGACCTTGACATTTTATAGTACAATTCTAACTTGAAGTGAAATACAGGTTTTAACAATAAAGGAAATACTATGTAAATTGGTTGCAAGCCCTACAGAAATTTTTATTAATGTTTTATTGATATTCATAAATATCAAGATGTCTTTCAACCTTTGTGGTTTCCTTTGATACTGTTTTTAAGAATACCAAGCTGGCACAATTATTAAATGTGTTTAATTTGGACACATGGTTTAAAAATGGCGGCCTCTTTTTTTCAAAAGTCAGAGCAACCCTAACTCAGCTAAGCTCCTCTCGTCTACGTAGATGGTGTGTTCTTTTGAACTATACAAATGCAGTAGGTTGAACAGCAAGAATGACCAAGCTAACTTGATCAGCAAACATCATACACCTCACTCTCTGCCTGCAGAATAAACATTTTCATGTGTACTCTGTGCATTTGCCAGAGCTTATTCTATATTGACTCTTAAAGTAGCTTAAATAATTTTCAAAGATGGAAATTTCCAGAGGTGCCTTCTAAACTGAATGATGTTATTTAATGTATGTTCACAATCATGGAAGAAATTAGAAGCAATAGAAATGTTCAATACCAATATAATACTCAAGCATACAAAAATGCATCAGCTGGTTGTGTCCTATGTAATGATGACCACAAATTTACATATGAGAAATAATACCACAGGAAAACATAGCACCCAAATAATTTATAAATCCATACATGTAAAACAGCATAACTTGAAAAGTGATAAATTAATATCTTTTTCCGTAGAAGGAAACTTAGAGAGTATTTACATTTCTTTATTATATTTATTTATTCAGGGTTGTGTGTGTGCATGTGTGTGTAGACAAATTTTCTAAGTGGTCTTATTAAATAAAAAACATGTAGCCAAATATAGGAGTGTAAGACTTAGAGATCAGGAAAATAGGGAAAGCCACCAGCCAACCTTACCTCACCAGCTCTGCAGCTTCTATATGCAAGCTACTTCCTGTCTACCCACGTCTTTATATGCCTTGATTTTTCTGCCCTCTCATTGGTTCTTAGCCCAGCTACCTCAATTCCTCATTACTGCCTGTCTGTACAGACCTCCAGGTCCCTATTGTTGGTACTGGGATTAAAGGCGTGTGTCACCGCGCTTGGCTCTGTTCCCTAGTCTGGCCTTGCACACAGAGACCATGCCTGCTAAGTGATCGGATTAAAGGCGCGTGCTGACTGACTTTGTTTACTTTAAATGGCTGGCCTTTTCCCCTTGATGTCCAGGCAAGCTTTATTTATCAAAGCACAAATAAAATATCACCACATTTTGTGGGTGCACAGAGCACATGTGGAGATCAGGACACAGTTTATGGGGGTCGATTCTCTCCTTCCCCCATATGCATTCCAGGGACCAGCCTCAGGTCACCAGGCTTGGCAGCAAGCAGCTTTAGCAGCTTAGCCATTTTGCTGTCCTGCTTAGAGAGTATTTTAGATGTTATTTTCAGTGAACTTGTTGAAGATTACCTTTACTGTGCTTCCTATTAACTTCAAAACATGGAGTTTTATTCTGATAATATTCCTGGAATAACAAAAAGTAGACAAACCTGTACTTTGATGAGTTGTGAAATATTGAAACTTCCAGGTAAATTTTTCAATTACAAATCCACTCCACTGGGGTTTTGTAATCCACAATGATCATTCAACATTTACACACACACACACACACACACACACACACACACACACACACACACAGAGAGAGAGAGAGAGAGAGAGAGAGAGAGAGAGAGAGAGAGAGAGAGAGAGAAAGAACTTCCCACCACTTAAGTGCAATGCTAGGACTTTTTGTAAAATGTTCTCTAATCTGACTATTACAATTAATAAACATATAAACATATTTTCTTTTACTTCCTGGATAATGAAAAGAAATTGTCTTTTTGCCTGTTTCTTCTTCCCCTTTTTTTATAAAATAAAATAAATTTTAGAGGGGGAAATGAGCTGCTCGGTTATTTGGGTTCAATACAGGAAGAAATAGGAAGAGAAATAAAACAGTACAAACACTGACACTCGGTGTCACGGTTGCACACTTGGTTCTTGTTTTGTAAAGACCAAGAAGTATGGATGTTGTCCACCTCTTGGCAGATTTAGAGATGCTCTCAACATCCCTAGTAGCCTCAACTTTTAATTGGATGCTAAAAAAAAATCACTTGCAGTTATCAGAAAGTTCAATATTATAAGTAAGACGATAATAAGTGAAGAGCCTTCAGAAAGTGATATTTACTTAAAGAGAGAAGACTAAATTGGCTTTCCAGGGAGAGGAAAGCAAATTACCTCCCTCAGAGGACTGTGCTCCCAATAAATGTGTTTCAAGACACAAATTGAAGGTGAAACCACAGAACACCTCTGTCTGTCTTTCTGTCTGTCTGTCTCTACAAAGTGGAGCTGCTATCCATAGCTTCCAGAAGGTCAAGATAAAAAAAAAAAAATCCCTCTTTTTTGTCTGTCTGAGCTTACTATTTGTATAAATGTCTGTTATGGCTTTACTTTTGCTAAGTGGTAGTTTTTTGCCTTTTTAAGCTGTTCTGTCTTTCAGAAGTCAGTGTGATCGCTTCCAAACGGACCCTTAAACTGACATTATATTAGTGTATCCCTAACATATCCTGTGAGGTCAAGCTCAGCTAACACACCCTGTGAGGTCTAGCTCAGCACCTCCTTGCCCAGGTTCCTGGGTCACTTCCTATGGAATGACAGTATGTGTTATGACTTCATGAGACCAGTTATGGTGCAGTAATGGCTGTCATCTTCATTTTGGTTTGACTCCCTTGCTTTCTACTCACAAGAAATGGGAGGCTTGACCGAGAGCTGTGGAGAGGGCTGCCCTGTGCTGGCCTCCGCCTGACACTGTGTATTCTCACTCACTGTCCCTTGCTCTCAGGGATTAAGGACTAGATGGTAGAAAAAGCATCAGTTAGGGCCCTGTGAATTATCAGTCACCACAGATAGACTTAGGGACCTGGAAATCATAGGCCAGTGAGTCAGCAAACATAGAACACTACTGTGCTTGTAAGTACATCATAGAACAAAGTTAATCAGGTGTCCATGACATAAACGGGATGGGGGAGTAGAGAAAATGATCTTTTCTGTTGACTTAGAGTCAGGAAATGGTTATTAGAAATGGGTGTTGCAGTAAGACTTGTGGAGAGGTCATATGAGAGCCACATGAGTGCTCTGTGAACATCCTCAACTTGTACTAGGCCAGTAACAATGTGGTGAGCAATGGCAGTACCACGTCAGGATCAGTGCTCCCTGCATGATAAAAACCTAATTGGGCAATTCTGAGTCTTCTTTTGCTAGAATCATGCACTTAGTCACCCTAATAATTCTGTGCTCTGCAACCAAGACTTCTACCCACATTTTTTCTCAGTGTTTCACACAAAGTTCAGAATAAAGGACATGCTTTCCAAAACTTTACTCTGTTCTTTTAAAATTTCTTTTTAATTTGTGATTATGTGTAAATTGAGGGAGTCACACATGTATGTAGGTGCCTGCAGAGGCCAGAAGAAGCTATCTGATCCCCTGGAGCTGTAGTTACAGAAGGTTGTGAACCATCAACATGGGTCAGTTGGAACCAAACTTAGGTGCTCCATGGAAAAGCAATACAAAATCTTAACTGCTGAGCCACCTCCAGCTTTTCAAGCCATTCTTTAGGACCTCAGATCAACTAAGATTTGAACAAGCCCTGTATTAGTTTGCTTTACAGGTTTTTTGTTTTGTTTTGTTTTGTTTTTGTTTTTGTTTTTTTGGTTTTTTTTTTGTGTGTGTGTGTGCGTGAGAGAGAGAGAGAAAGAGGGTGAGAGAGAGAGAGAGGGAGGGAGGGAGAGGAAGAGGGAGAGAGAGAGAGAGAGAGAGAGAGAGAGAGAGAGAGAGAGAGAGAGAGAGAGAGAGAGAGAGAAACAACTAACCAAAAACAAAGTGGGTAGGAAAGGGTTTGTTTCAGCTTACACATCATTATCTTAGAGAGGAAAACCGAATACTAGTTTGCTCCCTCCAGCTTGTCCAGTTGTCTTTCTTACATATCTTAGATCCACTTTCCTAGAGATGGTATCACCACAGTAGGCTTGGCCCTCCTAAATCAATTAAAAAGGAAAAATGCCACACAGACAATCTGGTCTAGGCAATTCCTCAGTTGGTGTTTCCTCTTCCAAAGTGACTCTTGTTTTGTCAAGTTGACAGCTAAAGTTAACTAACTACAACACTAATGCAACACTATACCTGGGGAGACATGAACATCTACTAACATAAGACAGGAAATCAAGAAGAGACCAAGGTACAGATACCACCAAAGTCCAACTTAGTACCAATGAGTTTTACTGGGGGTTGCTTGCAGGAGCAGAAATGACTTAAAGACAGCTGCATCACCAAACCTTATCCCACCATTGATAACCGCTCATGAAAGCTGAAAAGCTCAAACACACTGCAAAACCTGCAGGCAGCTCAATGGTCTGAGGCTCCTTGGGGAAGCTTGGCTTATCTCTTTCTTCCATGCCAGCTCATCTTATCTGAGAGTGTCTCTCAGCCATATTTACAGGAGGGAGAGGCCTGGTGAATCTGGTCAGGGACTTCCTAAAAGCTATTTTGAGTTGTTCATTTCCAGAGCTTAAAAATCTCTCCGGTAGATTTTCAAAGCTCCCCTTAGAGGTTTATATAGGTCTCCCTATCAAGCAGGCACTTATTAAGCTTAACTTGTGGTCCATTAGATGTTAAATACATGGCTTTCTTATACGTCTGACTCCCTACTTATAAACTAGAAACAAAGTTCACACATGACTCTCACATAAGGTGTTTGTGAAGATCAAGTGAAATCATACTAATAAAGTCATTTTCAAAGCTAAAAAGGATTATACAATAACATCTTGATTACACTGTGGATGATTTGGGGCATTTATAATCAATATCTGCTAGTGGCTGGAATAACTAATGCTTTGTGAGTTAACTAACTGATCATTGTTAATTGTCATTTCATGGGTCACAATGTCATGCTTTCATGAGTTCTTATCTTTGTAGGACCTAGGAAACAGTTATTTTAAAGGAAAGCATAGTAGATGTCAGGGGTGGATGTTAAATATACAGGACTGAAATGTATATGTATTTAACATGTATGCAAATCCACACATATGTACACCCTCTATTGCTATTGGCTGATGTTTAGAAATGCAGCCATTCTCTCCATTTTTCAATTTTATTTAGCCTTAAAAAATTCCATTCATGTATATAATATATCTTAATCATATCTACTCCCCCACTTTCCTCTCCTCCTACTCCCCCAGGACTTCACATCACCTGTTCCTCTCAAGTTCATGTCCTCTTATAATTTTTTATTTATTCGTTCACTTTTAACCCACTCTCTCCTTTTAAAATTTTTTTAATTGTTTAATGTATTTTATATGTATGAGTGTTTTGCCTGCATGTGTAAATGTGCGCCACATGTGTGTGAGGCCCACTGAGGTCAAAAGAAACCATTGGCTCCTCTAGAACTGGAGTTACAGTTGGTTGCCAGCCACCATCTGGGTTCTCGAGCCAAACCTGGGTCCTTTGCCATAGCAACAAATGCTCCTGGAAGCTGAGCCATCTCTGGAACTCCCATCCTCTCCCCTTTTAAAGAATCAGTACATGATTATTAATACTGTCACAAATCTTAAGTGGCCTCTTCTGCATCCTCTTGGCTAGGAAAATGCTCTAACTTCCTGATGTTTCTTCTCCCCCTGGCCACCTAAATTCAGTCCTATCTCATGCACCTTTTCCCTGACACACACACCAGATACAGGACTCAGTTCTGAGAAGAGAGTCTATGAGGAAAACGAGGCAGCTCCTGTCCTTGGGGCAGGGTTATTTACAAGTTCTGACTCATTTTGATTCAGGTAAGTCAGGATTTAAATTAGACAGTCTCTGCTGGGCAAGTTATACTGATCCAAAAATGGAACAGGGCGAAAGGAGGTGTGACAGCCACGCACAGTGATTCATCTTTGGCCAAAATTAGACTTTCTCCATCACCCGCCAAGTGTCGACAGTTCTGGGTGTGGATCTGCACGGCCTCTCTTATAGACTTTGTCAACTTCTGGTAATCTTCCTCAGTTACTGAACATTATTGATCCTATTTCCACACATCTCAATGCAATCGGCTTCTCCTCAAGCGTCCCCATGGACACCAGAGACCAACTTGACCTGTTAAATAAGCAGAGTTGATTCCTGTTAATATTTTCTCTCTGAGAAGTTGAAGAGTTAGACACCACCAACTGAGACAACTTAAAATGCATTCTTAAAATAGGACAAATGAAGCTAGATGACCTACCCGTCTGGGTCCATACCATTGACAGTCAATCAACAGTATAATTGGTATCAAAAGGAATTGTGGGACAGAGAAAGACTTACACACAAGAGAAAAACTAGGCCAGAGGGCTCTGCAGTCATTGCTTCTAAACCCTTCAACTATCCCTTGTTCAGTATTTACATTGCCAACAAAAACAGAAATACAAAGCACAAACATACAGCCCTCTATATATTCCCAATATTAATGCACACAAAAAAAATCTATCATTGTGGGACATTAGTGGGCCTGCTTGTAGTATATACATCATCTTCATTTTAAAATAAAATTTAAAATTCAAAATGCCTACAAGAAAGTAACACAATGAAATAAATCAGTCTATATGTTCTCACTTTCTAATATGTTATGAGAGTTAAATTTTACATCAGTGGAAGGTAAATTTCAACATTCTCCATCATACAAGGGCCTTTGTCCCTTGGGGTGCCATCGTTTGCATATTAAATACTTGCCACTGTTTTCTGAGTCTGCTCCAATGGTACAGGCAGCACCTAGAGGACTACCTATTGGTGAGAAAGGACTCCAGAGCCTGCTGTACTAGGTGCCTTTGATATTTTTCATGACAACAATGTAAAAGCTTGTCCCCCTTTTTATTTTCAAGGTGTCACCAGCTAAATATTTTCCCTCTAAATATTTCATGTGTTTTCTATGAAATAGGAGACACAGTTCCTATTTCAACTCCACACTTCTGTACTCTGGGAACAAGACAGCAGCTTCAGAGTTCATTGTTATGAAGAGAAGCACAGTTGGCACCACGTCTCCATCTACAAAAACCTTCAAAAGCCATCAGTGAAAGAAATGGGGGCCTGGCTGTTGTGGCACACACCTTTAATCTCAGCACTTGGGAGGCAGAACCAGGTGGATCTCTGTAAGTTCAAGGCTAGCCTGGTCTACAGTGCGAGATCCAGGATAGGCACCAAAAGTACACAGAGAAACCCTGTCAAAAAGAAAGAAAGAAAGAAAGAAAGAAAGAAAGAAAGAAAGAAAGAAAGAAAGAAAGAAAGAAAGAAAGAAAGAAAGAAAGAAAGGAAAGAAGGAAGGAAGGAAGGAAGGAAGGAAGGAAGGAAGGAAGGAAGGAAGGAAGGAAGGGTGTGGGAAAGACACACGGGGCTATGTTTCACCCTCCCAGCATGGTGAGAAAGGACTTGTATCATCAATCTACAAACACACCTGCCCTTGACAAGACTACTCCATTCCCCTGCATTCAAATCCCAAAGCTGCTGATTGAAAACACACACCTCACCTCAAAGGGAGTAAAGACAGTTTATTCTAAACTAAAACTGAGTGACTATGGCCCAGGAACACAGGTTCATGAACTCTTGGATCTTCTTTCTAATCCTCTCATTCTTGATGTTTATACTCCCCAGGTAACACGTCATAGTAAATCCTCTCTATGTCCTGATCCCTCTTGCTGAAAAAACCAAAAGCTCCATTAGATCCAATTCATCACATTCACCTTCAATCTCTTTAAAGAAATATGTGCCTCAAAATTAAGACACCCCTGTAGGTTACCCAGTAGGCACAAGGTACTACAGTCTCCAAAATGGCACTCCAAGTCTCATCTGGTAAAAGAAACCTGGAATCCTGGCTACTTAGAAGGCTGAAACAAGCAGAGCAGCAGTGGTGCATGCTTCAATCCCAGCACTTGGGAAGCAAAGGCAAGCAAATCTCTGAGTTCAAGGCCAGCCTGGTCTACAGAGGGAGTTTAGGACAGCCAGGGCTACAAAGAGAAACTTTGTATTGAAAAACAAAAAACAAAAAGACTGAAGCAAAAAAGATCACAAGGTCAGGGCCAGCCTGGGCAGCCCAGTAAGAGGCTGTCTCAAAATAAAAAGGTAGCTGAGATAGATGTAGCTCAATGGTAGAGCACTTGCATGGGATACATGAGTCCCTTTGATTTCCAATAACTAACACTCCTCGTTCCCCAAAAAGAATAAAAGATAGCTCTTCACCTTAGTTATCTTCTCTTAGTTATTTCTTCCCCCCTTCAGTCCCCCCCATCCTGTCTTAACTAATGAGTTTTTATTCTCTTTTTTTAAGACAACAGAAGCTACTGGTAGCGAACTTCCAGAGACGGCCCATGATCACTGCCCACCCACCATGACCTGCAACTCTGGCTGTCTACCTATTTCCATAGCTGATAAAGTCTGAAGTCACCTGTTTACTGTTAGTGTTAGCTCACAGCTTGGAGCAGCTAAATGTCCATGGTTCTTACTAGTCTTTGCCAATTGCAAGGAGCTTGAAGAACTTGAAAAGAACATTTGATAATCATGTGGTAATACCAAAGATTTTACTCTTAGTCATTAGGGACAACAAATCAAAAAAGAAGAAAAAAATCTGTACAACATTTACAACTGACCATGGGCCATAACTTGAATCAGTTTTATGACCAACTGACTTCATGTTTTTACACAGCTTACAAAACAGCACATTGCTTCCTTAAATGATAGCACCGATCATACACTGTGTTGAAGCCTGGATGTCCAGAGCCATATAAAGTGTATCTGGCATGTATTCTCTTTGTGTTTGCTCTCCCCTTTCTGATTTGTTAATTTTATATGGGTCAAAGGGGGAAAACAGGGCCAGTAAGATGGGTTAAGGGGTAAAGGTGCTTGCTGCCAATCCTGACTAGCTCTCAGAGTTCCTTCCCCTGGGCCAACATAGTTGAGGGAGAAAAAAAAAGACTTCAACAAATTGTCCTCTGACCCCTACATGTGCTCCATGACACATACATGACTCTTGAGACATGTATGCACATACACACTAAGTAAATAAATGTTAAAATAATAAGTATAAAGAAAATAAATTATAATATCAATTCTACTCTGTAAGAGACAGAGAAATATCAGCCTCCAGCTCCCTCCCACAAAATGTCCATGTCTTATTCCCAGAAGCTGTGAATAAGCTTCTTTCCTGGAAGGGGAGATTATTTTACCAGATGCAATTAAAGACTCTGATATGGAGCAATTGCTCTGCCTGTTCTAGGTTGGCCTTGTGTAATCACAAGAATCCTGAAGGGGGAAAGAGGAGGCAGGAAAATGAGACAGTGGAAGTTTTATCTACAGAAGTCATTGCAAATACGTGAAGGGCAGACTCAGTGCATTATGGGTCTTGAAGATGGTGGACCAGTGACAGTGGCCTTGGGTGGGGAACCCATCCCTAGTGCATGAGCCAGCTTTTTAGAGCCTAGTGCCTATGGTGAAACACTTTGCACAGTCTTGGTGCAGGGAGGAGGGGCTTGGACCTGCCTCAACTGAATGTACCAGGCTCTGCTGACTCCCCATGGGAGACCTTGCCTTGGAGGAGGTGGGAATGGGGGGTGAATTGGGGGAGAGGGCTGAGGAGTGGGAGGAGAAAGGACAGGGGAATCTGTGGCTGGTATGTAAAATGAATAGAAAATCTCTTAATTAAAAAAAAGACAGAGTAAGAAAGGAAACCAGTTCCCCAACAGCCTTTTAACACACACTCAGATCTGCCCACCCCTTGATCCATCCAGTGAGACCCAGATAGAACCTCTGGATTTTTAACATAATAAATTTGTTGTGTTCTAACCTACTTAATTTATGGTGATCTAACGTTCATAAAGGAACTAAGAGGCTCACATGCCTCCTACCCGCTGCCACATGCCTTGCCTGTGCCTGTCCTAATCAGACAGCTACTTTCTATTTTTATTATCCCATAGATTTATGTTTAAATAAATGCATGTGTATTTGTTTCTCTTTCTTTTCTCCTCATTTACTCTTCTCTATCCTTAGAAGTCTTCTTAAATTTTGAATTAATTTTTAATATTATACTTTGATTAATTCTTTGACAATACAATCCCCCATCAAAATTGAATTGTAATTCTTCACAGAAATTGAAAAAAAAATCTAAATTTCATATGGAAACAAAAATGACCCAGGGGGCTGGAGAGATGGCTCAGAGGTTAAGAGCACCGACTGCTTTTCCAGAGGTCCTGAGTTCAATTCCCAGCAACCACATGGTGGCTCATAGCCATCTGTAATGTTATCTGCTGCCCTCTTCTGTATACATAATAAATAAATAAATCGTTTTAAAAAATGACCCAGGATGTTCAAACCCATCCTGAACACTTAAACAAAACAAAACAACAAAAAACCTTCTGGAAGTATCAACATCCCCAGATTTCAAGTTATACTATGGAGCTATAGTAATAGAAACAGTGTGGTAATGGCATAAAAACAGATTCATTGATCAATGGAATAGAATTGATTACCCAAATATAAGCTCACACTCCTATAGCCACCTGATTTTTTTTTGACAAAGAGACCAATAATACAGTATTGGGGAAAAAAGACATTTTCAACAAATAGTGCTGGTCAGATTGGATAGCTACACATAGAAGAATAAAATGTAACTCTTAGTTCTCACCTTGCACAAAACTCAACTCCGAATGACCAGGAACTTCAACATAAAACTGGATCCCCTGAATCTGATAGAGAATAAGGTAGGGAACATGCTTGAACTCATTGGCACAGGAAAGGACTCTCTGAACAGACACAGGCATTAAAACAACAGCCAATAAATGAGGTATCATGAAACCAAAAAAAAAAAAAAAATCTGTTCAACAAAGGACACCATCAAGTAAGGAAAAAGTCAGGCTACAGAATGGGCAAAGATCTTTACCAGCTACCATCTCACAGAGGATAAGTATGTAGCACAGACCAAAAAACAAACAAACAAACAAACAAACAAAATCCCACACAATTACACATCAAGAAAATGAGCAAACCAATTGTTTTTCAGGAAGGTTTGGGGAAGTGGAGCATAGTGGGGGGACAAGGGGACAGGAGGGCGGAGCTATGTATGCATCATCAGAGCAGTATCATCCACTGATTTCATGGGAGGCTCTGTAGCCATGGGGTCCTTCCAAAATGACTGAGCAAGCCTTTTCTTTTCCTGCCAGGTGATCAGCTGCTTGGGGAAAGAGGAAGTTTCCTTGGGCCATGGGAGGACAAAGCAAAGTGATGAGCCACCAGCCTCCACTGCCTTCACTCCCATACCTGGGAGAAGGTGCTCCTTGGTCCTTGATCAAGGAAAGGCTCTGCCACATCACTGCATTCTCAGCCACTGTGCAGTCCAGTGTTGCAGTTTGTCTGTCTGTATCTACTGCACTAGCCTTTCTGATGGGCTTTGAAACAGCAACTAGTAGGAACAAAAATCTGCCATATTTCTGGCATTTTAAAAAACATGAATAAAATAATCTAAAGTGGCATTGACATAAAACATTCTTTCAAGACCTGCCAGGTATCTCATCAGTAAGGGGTCTTGTTGCTAAGACTGAGAACTTGATTTACATCTCAGGGATCCACATGGAGGAAGGAGAGAACTGGCCCCTGAAAGTTCTCTTCCAATTCACACACACACACACACACACACACTAAGTAAATATGATTTTTCATTTTTTTATTTTTCTTTATTCTATGCCCAGGCTGAACCACTCTCATGTAAATGTGATTTTTAAGACATTAATAATAGAAAGCTGAACAGCAGGATTCATCTCTCTCACAGGTGAAATGTGACCAACTAGCTTCCTGCTCCTGCCCTAAGGGCTCCCCCACCCCAAGGCCATCTGTACCTTCAAACACTGACCCAAAGCAAACCCTTTCTTCCTTAAGTTGCTCTTGTCAGGTATGTGGTCACAGCAGTGAGAAGAAAAAAGTCACCCACTAGAGCGTGGGATTTGCCCTCACAGTTTGCAGTTCCACAATGGATTCACTAGCGTATGCTGGGCTCCAGACTGCTCTTGTTTGCCTTGTTAAGACAGATCCTGTGCCTGGGACCACATCCTCTTTAAAATCCTGTAACCAGGCTGAACACCAGAAGACTATTTAGAAACCAAACCCCATCCCTGGTTAGCTCTTGCTCTTGGTCCTAATAAAATTCCTTCCTTAGAAATCACCAATTTCTTTTCTCTAGTCCCCCTACCTACCAGAACTGGGGTTGTAAATACAATACATCTCAGAATGTGCATGACCTAGGGCTCAATCCACAGCAATGAAAAGGAGGGAGGGAGGAAGGGAGAGAGAGAGAGAGAGCCCCAGCTACCATCTCACTTACTATGCAAAACCAACAGACCTATACCCTCCTCTGCACTCAAACAAGAACAGGGAAAGGTCACCCTGCTGAGCTTCTAGCACCTGTCATACACATGAGCAGGCATTTTCAAGCCATCACTGTCTTCACTTTCTACACTATTCACTTTATAGAAGGATAAAATAGTAGACACAAGTAGATCCATTAGCTTGCCCAAGTCACCCATTAGAGACTTGGCACACACATCTATGTCTCTGATCCTTGCTTCTTCTCCATTGGCTCATGATGTTTGACACCTACCCTCTCCCGAATCCATGGCCCTGGAAGCTTAGGGGTTCAGTTCACTCCTTGCTTTTCATACACCATTTATGACACTATCTTAAGACACCTTCATATGTAGAGTAGGGTGATACCATTCTGTACACACCTGATCATCTCCTGATTAATGAGTTTCAATATTCTTTATTTGCTTATCAGCTACAATCTGTTCTTTGGCAACTCATTCTATCCTGCACAGGGAGCATGAAATCCCAAATGGTCCTTCCCCAAGGAGGCTGTAGGATGTGAGCAGGGTGTGAGTTCCACACCCTGATTGTATCATTCAGGGGAGCTATCCGTTTGATTCAGTGTTCTCGGTCTGTGCACACCAGTTCCCTACTCCCTGGGCAGATCACTGTGCTATCTCTGAAGAGCTGGGTGGAAAACCAAACAAGAGTAAAAGCTGTCTCCTATATCTGTGCTTGTATTTCAAACTTTCAACCACACCTCGTAAAGAAAAAAATTAAATGTAGAGATGGGAGATGATGGCACACTCCCCAGCCACAATATGTTGGTTAAAATGGATTTGGTTTTAAAGAGTGAAATGGAACCACACGCACTCCACCACTGACTTACACACAAAGATAACAATGGCCAGGAGGGAGAAACTCTTGGCCAGAAAGCTGATCTTCACACTGAGTTGATCGGGGAGGAGATAGTTCTGTCTGAAGCTCATGCATAGATGCTAGAGTCAGAGCAGGATATTTATTCAAAAGTCTGTGCAGCACACTCCTGAAGAATGTCCCCTTCAGTCCACCCTGTTGGCCCCTCCATATTTTTCTGCTTGGTTATGTACTAGTCGGGGTTCTCCAAAGGAATAGAACTCATAGAATGAAGATCCGAGAATCCAGTAGTTGTTCAGTCCATGAGGATGGATATCTCAGCTAGTCCTCAGTATATGCCAGGATCCTCTAACGCCAGTGAAGGAATGGACTTGCCAGTGAGAGCCAGAGCAAGCAGCAAAGAGAGCAAGCTTCCTACTTTCATGTTCTTTATACAGGCTGTCAGCAAGTTATGGCCCAGACTAACGGTGGGTCTTCCCTCCTCAAAAAAAAAAAAAAAAAAAAAAAAAAAAAATCCAGATTAAAAGTGGGTCTTTCCCAGTTCAAATTATTTAATTAAGAAAAAGACCCTCACAGATGTGCCCAGCTGGTTGTGTTTTAGTTAATTCCAGACATAGTCAAATTGTCAACCAAGATCAGCGAACAGCCATCACAGTTACATATGACCAACCCTTTTTCTCTAAAACAGAAATTAGTCCTGAACTCTTTACTGTCTATCCTACGACAAGACCAAATGTTACCAGGAAAATTTGGGGTTCCCTTTCACATTTTCTTGGACTTAATAAAAGAATTTAGAAAATGACTTAGAAGGAAGCTTGAGGACAATTTTATTATAGGAAAAAGCAGCAGGGTAGGAAATCTGAAATTCCCAGTGTCAGTTCCAAAAGAAACTCAGGACAAATGGCTAACTGTGGTGCCCATTCGCATACCAATGTGTGTGCAGGCCTCCAGGCCCACTCAGTACCTGGGGCCCCTCTCAGCTCTTCTCACCAGGTCTGTCCTACCCTAAAGTCTTCAGCTCATGAGCTTCACCCCCCAGCTTCCCATGCTCTATCACCCTGCCATTTTGGCCGTGCTCTCTCTTGGTGCTTTCTTGGTCCCCTCTCTTTCTTGCCCCTCTCTCCTGACCCTCCTCTTTTGTTATGCCTCCCCTCCCCCACGACTGGGTCCACTCTGCTGGACAGTCAGTGTACTACTTTCTCTCCCTGCCCTGGACTCTTCCAGATGCCTCTGGCTGTACTCTCCCTCATCTTTCCAATAAAATCCTTCCCCTCAAACCATGCCTTGGAATGGCCATGTCCTCAGTTTGCACACCCAGCACCTGCTGAGGGGAAGGGCATAGAGATGAAGAAGAGAGAAAGCTGTGGGGTCAGGGTCTGGGATAGTGTCCGTGTTCAGCAAAGGTGAGGTCAGCAAGCAGCTTAGGGGGAAGGGGGGGGGCTTTAGAGAAAGACTAAGAGACTGGGAAAACTGACTTAGACTCTTGACCAGGATCAGAAAGAAAAAGAGGTAGAAAAGACAAAGAAGAAAAGTTAACGCTTTCCTGAGTTTGAACAAAAAGTCAGCAAACTGAGTGCCAGAGGCTCTGTAAGTGGCTTCATGGAATATGGGCTTCTGGAAGGATGCGTGCATTATCATCTCATTAATGGATAATTATTTTTCCATCTCTTTAAAATGTCCTTGGGTGAATAAACTGTCTTCAGGAGCTGTCTCCTGGCTAGGTGACTGACAGACCATTTTGGAGCAGATCCAGATGTCTATCTCCACCCAAGACCAGAGCTAGAGTCTATTCTTTTGACCAGGAATCCTAAGGAGGGACAGTTAGAATGCTTTCTGTTCCAGGGTTAGGAGGGAAACAGAAGATGGGATCCAAAGCTGACCTTTAGGGGGGTGTCGGTCCTCAATGCCTCCAAGGCTACCAGTCTCTGTCTAGATATTAACAGAACCCTTTCCACAGTCTGACACATTCTCTACAGTAAACATGGGTCAGGCTATTGTTGGTCACCCACCAATGTGTGCTTGGTCCTCACTTCCCTTCCTGACGAGACCGGATGCTCCTCCCTGCCTAAAACAAGTTCCTCCCACATCTGTTCACATCCTTTCCAGCGTTAAACCCGCAGTTGCCACATTCCTGGCCCGTTGTGCCTCGGGGCTTCCCTCCACATCAGTTTCTTAGGGTGTGCTCTGACACACAGCACATCACTGCAGCAAGTGTTTGTGTAACAACTCAATGTGGACCCAGTTTTCCCCTGTCATAGCATTTTGAGTTTTTCATAGTTTTTACACTTGTCACAAAACAGAGACTAGCAAGATAGATTGTGGTTTTCTTCCCCCTTCACTTGCTCCATTCAAAATAGGAGCATATACCAAGAAATCAATAAATATTATTCGAGTTAAAATTACTAAGCAACAATGTATTTCTCTTTCTTTGTTCTATAAAGGTTTTTTGTTTCCTCTGATAAGAGACTGACTGACTTAGAATCTCTGGGAAGAGAGGGGCTTGAAAAGTCCCAAAAGTTTTCCCAGTGACATTCAGTGCATGTCTGTGGTGCCCGCCATAGTACAGAGTCAGTTCAGCTAAAAGGCTCTCAAATACTAGAGTTTGATGTAGCTGGATGGATATTACTGATTAATTTGAATGGAACATGGTTTTTTATGGTTGTTTATATGTGATATCAGATGAACAGAGAAAACCGCATATACATAAACCAATCCATGGAGGAAAACACAAAGTACATACATATAAATTATGCACACACATTTATACACATGCACCACACATATCATGTACATATATGCACATATACACACATACATACAAATACACATGTGTAAGCACAGGCATACCTATATGCATACATATACATACATTTGCATAGTCATAGACACATATCCATATACATTTGTACATATATCATACATACATATGCATGTGCATCATATATATATACCTATACATAGATACACATATACACATACACACATGCATGTATATACCAGATACATACATACATACCAATACACATGCATACACAAGTGCACACACATACATATGTATACATATTTGTATATATACATACACAAAGACACACAAATGAACATGCACATATTTACCATACATACAAATATACATACAGACACATAGACATGCACATGCATATGAACACATGCATGTACAGAAGTGCATAAACACACACACACACACACACACACACACACACACACACACACATACACACACGCAGAGACATACAAGAAGCTCCCTCAGTCCAGCACCTACTCTAAGCCACCTCACTCATTCCTGGTGTGACAGCTTCCCGTCCATGTCAGTGACCTTCCTTCACGATGATGGCGGCGACCTTCAGCAGCCCCTCCCCAGAGCAAACTCCAGATCTATTTCAAAAGAACAGGCCATCTTTACTCTGGAATTTACACACCAAAGAAGTTTACCAGACTGTCATTTAAATAAATTTGGATGAAAATCACATGACTGTCTTGATTTCTATGTTGAAAGAAAAGTTCCCATGGCAGCAGGACTCAGGAAGAAAATGTCAATCAATAAATTGACATCCAGGGAACCTTACAAACATAGATGTTAAATTCATACCTCACTGAAGACCTTTTTAAAATTACTCTTTATTTTTTAATTTAGTGTGTGTGCGCATGTGTGTGCGTGTGTGTGCATTTGTGTGCGTGTGTGTGCGTGTGTGTGTGTGTGTGTGTGTGTGTGTGCGTGTGCACTCACTTGTGGAGGTCAGAGAACAACTTGCTGGAGTTGCTTCTCTCCTTCCCCATGTGGGTTCTGGGAGTCAAACTCGGGTGTCAGTCTTGGTGACAAGCGTCCTCATCCATTGTGCTACTTCTCCAGCCCCTCCAAAGGATGTTTCAGTGACACCAGAAAGGAATGGTCTGTAATTTTACAATACCCTTTGGTTTGAAACCAATTGTGTTTCTAAAACCAAAAGTTTTGGCCGTAGCCCTGCAGAGATAGTTACTGCTAGATCCAAAGAAGCTCCCAAAATGGCAGTGCTGGGGACAGTGTCCTGAACCCCTTTAAAGCACCAGGAATCTCCCTTAATCTGTCAACTTCCCTGGGCAAGGGCATCTAGCTCCCGGTCAATCCCAAAAGCCTGTGTCAGCTCAAGGACCCTGCTGAGTGTCACATAAAATCTGCTTGTCTTTCTGCCATTTTGCCCCTCCCTCTGATCCCCCAAGAGACATCTGTGGCAGTTAGAATCTCAGTAACTTTTATTTCTAACCAAGGAGAGGCACAGTTCAGTGGTTTCACTTTGCCCTCATTTATAGTTACTAACTATTTTGTTTTATGCAAAATATTTCTGCCAAATGGTCCACACATAGGGCCATCTCTAGTCCTAATGATGGCATGAGCCTGGAGGCCAGTCCAGGGGGATGCCATCTCCCAATCCTTTACAGGTTTGCACTTCAAGGGCACATGGCAGGTCAGCCTTCCCAGACTTAGCCCATGAACTGAGATGATAACACTTCTGATCTCCAATAATGTTGTATATCCATCTTGAATGACAGACAGCACACCTGAGCAAGTTAGGGAAAGAAAGTGTATCTTATTTTTATTTCTAAAATAATACCCCAAATTTTCTTTATTTACAGTTGTTTAAAAAGAAACAGTCAGAAACACATACACATATAAATAGTAAGGCCTGTAACAGCATTGTGTCTGTCTCACAGATGAAGAAGCTAAGATTTTACAAGCCAGGTTGTTCTATTCAAGGATTAAAATAATAAGCACAGAACACCCATCCAATGTTCCATTCCTATTTGGGGGAAACCTACCATGGACAGACGGCAAAGTAGATACATTATCCTTCACATTTGACCTCCAAACCTACCACCAACACTGAATCTGACCTGAGTCCTCCAGACACCCAGGATCCCCTCAGTGGGAGGGTGTCTGTGTCCAGAGCCACAGAGCAGCCTGGGGTGTGAAAGCAGACAACTCCACAGGCTGCCCACCAGCCATGGGCTCACCCAGGAGACCATTCAATGCTTTGCAGAGGGACTGTGAATCTTGACAAGGTGAACAAAAAAGCCGGTCTTTGTTAGATCAGAGTTAGTGCCTCGGTGTTTTGAAAAGCCCACTGTGAGCCTCAGCTAGACTTCCAACTGAGGTAGTGCTCCTGGCTAGAAGAGGGTGTCGCTTCATTCCAACTGTTTTTTCCTCCTTCTCTTGAAGCCCTTCACCATCCCAGCGAGTGAGACATCTCTGAGAAATAAGCAATCTGGACGATGAGGTCAGAAGACTTTGTTAGTACAAAGAATGATAGCTGGCATGTCTTGACAACTTAATTCGAACCAGGCAATAGTCTAGGGCAGAGGTTCTCAACCTGTGGGTCGCTACCTCTTTGGGGTCACATATTAGATATTGATATTACTATTCATAACAGAAGCAAAATTACAGGAACGCAGTAGTGCCAAAATAATTTTATGGTGGGGTGGGGTCACCACAACATGAGAAACTGTATTAAAGGGTTGCAGTATTAGGAAGGCTGAGAACCACTGCTCTAGGGGAAATCTCACTGGGGTCAAATGACCACTGTGTCAGAAGGCCTGCTTCAGGTGTGAACAGCTGTGGCCACCAGAGGAATGATATTCACCTATCCATGGTCCTTGATAGGATCTGCCATTCAGAATCTCAACCGAAACAAAGTACCCTGGTTTCAGATCTCTGCAGTCCTCCTTCCTGACTGTAGGCCTCAGGACAGAGTTGTCACAGTCTTGACCTGTGATGACTGGGCGGGATGAAAGGAGCTTCCATGATGTAGCAGCTTCTATCTCATCCCAAATCCAGTCCTAACCACTGACTGCTAGAGCTCGACTTACTGATTTCTATGACCTAGCATGTGGTTTAAGGGTGGCAGTACTGCCTTTCTGCTTGGTTTCACCATGACTAACTAGTCTGCATGCCCAACTTGCATGGACCAAATATCACTCAGAGTGTTTCAGTGGTTGGAGCCCCCTCTGTTTGAAGATACCCACCTCCCCTGTGCCACCAGATCGCCATTCTGGACTTAAAATTTTCACCTACTGTAACTTTAATATCTCTCTATACTAATGTTTATTTGATTCCCAACTTTTTCTGCCAACTGCTGTTCCAGAACCCTCTCAATACCATGTATATGTAGGTGTAAATTCACAGGCCCAATTACTGAGAAAATTCAATAGGGACAGAGACACCTGCAGAGCATACACAGCCAAAAAGATGCAAAACTCGGTTCACCATCTACCTCCTAAGTTCAAAAATAGAACTGAAAATCAAATAACAGCACGGGGTGGGCTTTGCTGACAGGCACTTCCCAGCCTTCCTCCAGCTCAGATCTAAGCCCTCCTGAACTCTAGTGTAGTGCGTCCCTTGTCTCAAACCTGCCACTTTCCCACAACTAACCAACTGGAGAAAGGCCCTCATCTGTGGCCCTCCTCTCCAGAAGGCAGGCCTCCTCCCTCAGACAGGATCTAAGAGTGTCGCTGGCAACTGAGGCCTTGCTAGAAAGGCCAGCTCTGATTTTCTATTAGGAGAAATTAATTATACATAATTGAGTTCATTATGCCATTTTCTGTGTGCATATAATATATTTTCCTCATGTTCAACCCTCCCCACTCACCATTGCTTGTCCCTTTCCAACCTCTCCTTTTGTTTGTTGTTTTTTTTTATTAGATTTTAGCATTTTTGGTTTTGTTTGTCTGGTTTTTGTTTCGGTTTTGGTTTGTTTGATTTTTTGTTTGAGACACTGGCCTGGAGCTCACTCTGTAGACCAGGCTGGCCTTGAACTCACAGAGATCTGACTGCCTCTGCCTCCTGAGTGCTGGGACTAAAGGAGTGCACCACCACACCTGACACTCCTCTCCCACTTCTGCTGATCTCCCCAAATAATGCTCCTTTTTCACCAGCTCTCTTTAGTAGCTCATCTGAACTAGGGACAAGTCACAAACTGTTCTACTGTGGGTGACTCCCACAGCCTAGGGGATGGCCAGAGCCAGTAAGTCAACCTTTTAAGCACTTGAATACGAAATCCAAATGTGAAAGTGACCACTTAAGGACTCTATGCTTGTGGTGATTTGAGTAAAAATGGCCCCCATAGGCCCATAGGGAGTGGCACTATTAGGAGGTGTGGCCATGTTGGAGTAGGTGTGGCCTTGTTGTAGGAAATATGTCACTGTCGAGGTAGGCTTTGAGATCTCAGATGCTTAAGCCATGCCCAGAGTGGTAGTCACTTCCTGATGTCTTCAGATCCAGATATAGAACTCTCAGCTCCTTCTCCAGCACCATGTCTGCCTGCACACGGCTATGCTTCCTGCCATGATGATAATGGACTAAATCTCTGAACTGTAAGCCAGCCCCAATTAAATGTTTTCCTTTATAAGAGTTGCTGTGGTCATGAAGTCTCTTCACGGCAATAGAAAACTCTAAGACAATGCTGGTTAGTTTTAACTAGGTATGTCAAGTCTTGACACAACCCATCACCTGAAAAGAGAGTCTTAATGGGGTATTATCTAGATCAGACTGGCCTGTGGGCATTGTCTTGATTGTTGATTGATGTACAAATACTCAGTCAATTATGGACTGCACCATGCTGCAGGCACATGATCCTGAACAGGGTAAGAGGGTAGAAAACTAGCTGAGAGCAAGCAAACAAGCATCCATGTGCTTTGGTCTCTCTGCTCATAACTGTGGATCTGAGTCTTTGAACTCCTGCCTTGGCCTCCTCAAAATAATGGACTGTGACCCAAATCTGTGAACCAATAACCACTTCTCCCTAAGCTGTGTTCTTATTGGTGTGTTTTATCACAGCAATGGTTAAACTAGGCCAGATTGCATGCCAGCATAGCCCTTCTTTTGCTGTCCCAGGACCCCACACCTGTTAGTCTGCATAGAGGACTTTTTCCCTTTTTCCCCTCTCTCCTTCCTTTTTCCTGGGACCCTGCATCAAAGTCCCATGCCAGCACATCAAGTCCGTGGGGTTTGTCATGCAGGAAACTTCACAAGATTTCTTCCAACTCATGGTGCCTTTGCTTCCTCCACTAAATTGTTTCAAACCCTTACCTGGGCCAAACCTCAAAAAGGAAAATAAATGTAAAAGAAGACATGGACACTGCCCGGTGATGGAGTAAAGAGTAACTCTCAGCTATGTACATGTAGAAGGGCCATGGAAACTTCTCCAAGACATGGTCTGATACCAGCATGTCTAGCCTGCACCTGCTGTTACCAGTGGCCCAGTTTCTGACTGCTGTTTTGTGACTTAATCACCTCTTCATGACTGCCTAACATTTGTTCCCCCCAATTTCATCTGTGTAGAAATAAGTCTCAGGGGTCAATGGTGGATAAGCAGGCAGTTGCCACATGTCCACCCAAACCCTCTTAGGAACAATTCCAGGCCCCCTTCACTGGGGAGAGGCAAGCCTGCCTGTTGCTTTGCAACTTGAATCAGTCAATGCTTTTGTCTCAGCATTGAAGTTCCCATCAGTGCCAAAATCAATTCACAAGAAGGAACTAGGCCTTCCTTAACAATGAACAGCAGTGAATGCAAAGACTCCCAGGCCCCAAGATGCACAAAATAAGCAACAGGGGTGGGCTCAGCTCTCAATAAGACATGGACAATACCATCTCTAAGGCTTGGGGTACATTGTGGAAAACGGGGTGGAGGTCTTGAAAATGTCATTCTCTATAGTCTGGATGTCTCTCTGGAGTCCACTGCCATCATCAGCTCACAATGGCTTTGGATACCTACATGTGGATAGGCCCTATTCATAATCAGTCATGGAAAGGGGAGGGGCTCACAATGCCCTACCCTTTTGCCTCTGAACAACTGGCTGTTAATAGATTCTGAAAGAGAGGGAATTGCTATCTTCAGTTGTGTGCTCACTGCTCAGCCTACCAGTTTTCAACAATGAGCTCCAAACCCATTGTCATAGTGGAACTTAGTGAGTCAGAAGACAAAACACATAGACATGAGAAATTCATGGGGACAAATGAGGGTGGGCATGGTAGGTGGGTAAGTAGTTAGGAGATGACTGTGGTCGGTATTCATTGTTTACACATATAAAACTGTCAAAGAACAGATTTAGAACTTTAGAAAGAAACTAAGATGTGTGAGCTTATTAGCACAAGTGAGGTCCCAGCATCTCCTTAGCAAGGCCATAACACTGGGGTCTGGTCACAGAAACTGAGCTGACACTTGCCCTGTCTTCCCTTCTGTGCTGTGCTATAGGGAAGTGTCCCTCCTGTGATAGTCCTGCAATCCTGCTCCCTCTCTTCTCAGCCTGGTACCACTCAGTGGGCACCAGCCTGCTCACAAGTGTTTAGGGGCGCTTGCAAGTCAAGTTTCTACTGGCATGGTCAGTACTCACAGTTCAGTCTCAGCGGTTCAGCACTTTGGATCCATTGGCCGGGCTTAAGGATGCTTTCTAAATGGGGTGAGGACAATAGAGTTGCCAGTGAGGAATGACACCAGCAAAAATATGCATATTTATAGGTTAATGGGCAGGCTGCCTAGAGATAACTGTGTGAAAAGGAAACTGTAAAGAGATGTATCCAAATTGATACAGCCACAAAGAATATAAACATCATGAGCACCTCATTGTCCTTGTTTTGCTTTTTTAAATAAAGAAACAAAACCAGTCAGTTAAGATACGGTATATTAATTGGTTAGATGGTACATTTTAACTTAAGAAATGTTAAATGGTAAAGAAAATTTCTGTCTTAAAATTGATGAAGTGTGATACTGAAAGTCATGCTTGGAAGTAGCCATCAATAGTGCTTCTCAATACAGCCAGAAAGTTTGTTTTTAAAGCTCAAAGGAAGAACATACTGGTTGAACAAATAAATTTTAGCAGATTCAGAAATTTTTATACTTGGTTCCTTCAAAGACAGATTGCCAACTCCAAAGTCTATTTTACAGTACATACATAGTTATTCCAGTCCATGGAAGTGTGGTCTACGGGAAAGAGACTGAAACATAGTGGGTGGGCAGGCTTTGGTTGGCATTTCCTCCTGGCTATGATTCTACTTTTAATGAGATGGGTGACCTTGCACATATCCCATTAAATTCAAAACTAAACTCATCACTGATAAAATGAGTGGGTTAAACTTTCTCATTTCCTAGCTCCCACTTTTTTTGTTTGTTTGTTTGTTTGGATTTTTATTTTGGTTTTTTGTTTGTTTGTTTGTTTGTTTTTCCGAGACAGGGTTTCTCAGTGTAGCTTTGCGCCTTTCCTGGAACTCGCTTTGTAGAACATGCTGGCCTTGAACTCACAGAGATCCGCCTGGCTCTGCCTCTTGAGTGCTGGGATTACAAGTGTGCACCACCACCGCCTGGCAGCTCCCACTTTTTATAAATCTCTGTGTAGTGAGTAGCCATTCCAGCCTATACACACATATTTTTACTCTTATTTGAAATATTTGTATATTGATACAAATGTAAATTTATATCTGCCTACTGTATGTTCTACTTCTGTTTAAGATATTCTGTATACTGATATATATTTAGGATTATCATCATATTGCATATTGCACTATACATTCCTACCTCTGTTAAAGATATTTTGTGAATTGTCACAATTTTAAAGTCATTGTCCTTTTACTGTACATTTGCTTACAAACTGTTTGCCTTGTTTACATGAAGCCTTGGTCCTTAGGTTGTTTAGGTAGATAAGACTTATAGATTTATTGTCACCTATGCTTGTCATCTCTATAGTTATGTTAGTTAGGTTATCCAGATTTATAGATACATAGGTTGGATGGAAAGGTAATCTTCAAACACTTCATGGACCTAGAGAATATGGCATTTAAATAACTTAGAATTCTGTTGATGTGAGACACAATTGCTCCTGGCAGCACCAATTTGATCCTGAGAGAATGCTGAGCTTCTAAGACATTTCCATTTGGAAGTTTGTCTTCTTGGCACAAAATGGCCTACTGGGCAAAGAACTGCCCTTGCCTCAACTGCTGACAGTACAAATGCTGTCCTTTCTGGACAAGTGGGACATAAGGAAAGCGACCACTATACTTTGCCAAGACAAGGTAAGATGGTCTTTCAGAATTCCTGCTTCTGAAAATGGTCTGTCAGATACTCTAGGCCTGTAGCCAATTTGAATGCACCAATGATGCTGAGAAACATTAGGTGACTGTCCAGGCTGCTAGCTGTCTCTGTCTACTCTTGCAAGACTCCCAAAAGTTGCTTGTGTCCTTCTCCCATTTCTCAGGTATTATTATATTCCTTCTCAGGCCTTTGATGAGTTAAAGACTAGCAATTATATTTAATATATATATATATATATATATATATATATATATATATATATATTAGATAGAATATATTAAGTATTAGACTCAGGTTCTTTAGGATAGGACACCTTTTGGAATGATCTTTGTAACATGCCACCTACCCATGCTCTAGACTTCCCTAGATTTTAGTATGTGTTTTTTGCTTGATATTGTTTGCATTTATTGTAATTCCAACTTATCTAGGTCATTATCCCTCATTACTCCTAGACAATATTTGATAACCATTTCTTTGTTCATAGTCTTGTATTAGGTTAGAACCTTCTTATTTAGACAAAAGGGGAAGATGTAGTGGGTAGCCATTCCAGCCTTGGCCTGGAAGTTCCAACCCCCATTGAGGCTTCAGTAATGGTCACACCCACAAGGTGGGGCTGAGGGAGGACGCTGAAGACCCAGGATCGAGAGGAGAGGCTTCTCTTGGTTCCAGGACCCTGGATGCTGGAGGTAGACCAAGCAGAGTTCTCCAGAGAACACCGCCGGACTGTGCCATACCTTTCCCAGACCCTGCAACCTATCCCTTCATTTGTAAGTTACCCCACAAAATAAACCTCCCTTTTAACTACGTGGAGTGGCCTTAATAATTTCACTAATACCTCTGGTCCTGGGTTCATTTTATTGGCCCCACAACAAGCTAAAAATGTACACACATGCAAAATTCCCTCAGAAGGTATCTTCTGCTAGCTTTCCATTTCAGCTAATTCTCTGTACTTGTAAAATGAAAAAAAAAAATAGAGTAATTAATTTTGCTAAAAAATTCTGAGTCCTGGGCTACCCCTCCTCATGAGTAAGGACACGGAACCACAGCGTGTCATTAGAAGGAGATACCTTACCTCTACTGCCCTTGACTTCCCCTTCATTGAAGACACTCTCATCCTCAGAGCATCCCTTATCTGAAAAGTAATGACATTCAGTGGTCAACAGAGGAAGCAATAGCATTCCAAAGCCCAGACACATACATGTCTTAGAACATTAAGACCAGTGAGTCTGGCCACAGCAACATTAGGTGGTTCAGCATGGCACCCAGCAAACAATGGGACTTGGATAAAAGTCAGAAAGTGTTATTAACAAACCACAGAACTATTTTCCAGTCATAGCCATGGTTTCTCTTTTTTCCCAACAATATCCTCATGCAACCTCTGCTTGTCTTGATGGTAAGCAAGCCCAGAGAGTAGAGGTACTCTTCTTTCTTCTTCACTATGGTGCCTGAGCTGTGCACACAAGCTCAGCAACCCTAGACTCCAGCTAAAAGTGTTTCACCCTCCTGCTTCCCTTGGCCACATGGAATTGTCCGGCAATGAAGGAAGCAAATTCAAATTACCTTGTGATCCATAATGGTGCCAAATAGCAAAATGAAGAAGCCCTGTTGTAAAAGTCAACAAAATCATTAGGGACAGCTTCCCACACAGCATACCAGTGTTATTTTAACCTCACCCCTGGACAGTACCTAGACATTAGCAGCCCATTTCCATTGTTGCAGAGGAACATGCATTGGCACAGCCTGGCCTGGTGGCACAAATCTGTATTCCTAACACTTGGAAGGCAGAGGTAGGAGGATCTCTAGTTCAAGGCCAACTATGTCTCTAATGAGTTCTAGACAAGCCTGAGTAGCTTAGCAAGACCTATTTCTAAGATAAATAAAATAAGATAGACCAGCAATATAAGTCAGAAGGTAAATGCACTTGCCAGCAAGCCTAAAGACCAGAGCTTGATCCCTAGGATCCAAGTGGTGGAAGTAGAGAAAATAACTCTGGTGTTGTCCTCTAACCTCCACATAGAGGATGTGTGTATGTTCATTCACACACAAATGAACAGGGGTAGAGAATACAAATATTTTTTAAATTAATGAAATGAGCACTGATGGGTCTTTCTTTTTAATCTACCTCCTTCCCTGGCAATGAGGATCACCCTCATGGACTTGTACACATGGGTTACGGATGCCTATTCTATGACCATTGATGTAGCAAAAGAGTTTTCAACTATACTGTATGGTTTGAGTGAAAAGTGTCCCCCTATAGGCTCATGTACACCTAGTCTCTGGCTGGTGGAGCTGCTGTGGGATAATGTGGAACTTTTTGTACATGAGGCCTAATGTACAGAGTAGGACAGTAAGGGTGAGGCTAGAAGTCTGTAGCCAAACCAGGTTCCAGCCTAAGCTTTCCACTTCCTGATCCACAGAAGATGGACAGAGGCCATGCAACAAGCTCTTGACATCAAGACCTGAGCCCCAGCTCCTGTGCCGCCCCTTCATGAAACTAAGAAGGAAAAGAAATCCCTTCTTTGTTAACTTTCTTGGGCTTGCCATTGTATGCCAATGGCAAGAGCAATCCCTAAAACATGGATCAGATCCTGTCATTTCATCTCAAGTACTGACATATGGAACCTTTCTCATGATGACGGTTGTACATGACATGGAACTTGGTCCTCCAAAAATCACGACCAGGGAACCACGGAAGTTATCTTTAAAGAAATGAAACTTGTGTCCTGGCCTGTTTTCAATTGGGGGAACCATTTTGTAAATAGTCAGCCATGGACTCTGAGATGGTAATTTTTTTTTAATAAAAACAAATGAAAACTACAAAGACCAGGAAGCTGGGAGGATCTTTTTTTTATATGCAGTTTTCTTGTGAAAAAAATCTGATCAAGTGACAATGAAATCTCAAATGTAAGTCACAGGGCTAAGAAGAGGATTTAGCTTAACTAAGAGGGTTTTTATTTTTTTATTTATTTTTTAGCATTCTCCATGAATAAAAGAGAAATATAAATGTTCTGAAGAAGAAATACATTTAGACGATTCCTAGGGTTTAATTAAGTTGCAAATAGTAGGAAAGAAAAAGATGAGGTCTGGAACTGCAGCTCCATGGCTACTCTGTTGTAGCTTTACGAAGGCCTGGCCTTGGTTCCAGCACCAGAAGAGAAGTGAGGACAGTGAAGGGGGGGTGGAGAGAAGAGAACAGGGGAAGGGAGAAAGAATAGAGAGGAGGGAGGGAAGAGGAGGGGAGAGGAGTGGAGGGGGAGGAGACGAGGGGAGGAGAGAGGAGAAGAGAATGAAGTGTTTTGTCACAAGAGTAACTTCCAGAGTGGGAAAATTAGCCAAATATGGTGGCTCACACCTGAATCCCATCACTCAGGAGGCTGGGACAGGAAAATCACTATGAGTTTGGGGCCAGCCTAGGCTAAAGAATAAGATCTTTTTTTCAAAAACTGCGATTATAACAGGGGTCCAGAGAGGTGGCTTGGCAGTTAAAAGCCATTGTGCTCAGTTCCCAAACCCACATGGCCCATGGTAGCTCACACCCGTTTGTAACTCCATCCCAGGGGATCTGATACCCTCTTTTGGCTTCCTTGAGCACTGTATGCACATAACATAAAGACATGCATGCAGGCAAAATATCCATATACATAAAAAATAAAAAATAAAGGGAAAAACTTTTTTACTTAAGGCAAAAAGAATAGAGGAAATTTATGTCAATCAAGAGATTTTGAGTTCAAGAAAACAAAGGCTAACTAAAGTCAGTGTTTTCCTTTTTTATTTTAATTTTTATTTATTTATTTTTTTTTTTTTTGGAGACAAGGTGTCTCTGTGTAGTTTTGGGGCCTGGCCTAGATCTCGCTCTGTAAACCAGGCTGGCCTCCAACTCACAGAGATCTGCCTGGCTCTGCCTCCGGAGTGCTGGGATTAAAGGCTTGTGCCTCTGACACCCGCCCAGTGTGGTCTCTTTAAAGCCATGTAACAGGAAGGGTGAAACTGACATTGTTCATAATCATTAAAAAGCATGATTAAGATACACAAGTGATCAAAGCTGGCATGTCTTTAAAACATCTCTTAAGTTTACACTTTGGGCAGCGGCTTAAGCAACAGTGACAGGGCAGCAGACATGCCTTACTAGTTTGTTGAATAGCTACAATATTTAAGGGGAAAGTGGGAAAACTTTGTCCCAGACACCAGATAGTAAATATTTATACTTTGCCAGCTATACCCCTCTGCTGCAACTACTCAAATGTGTCATCACAGCGCAAAGTCAGCTACAAGGAAAACATAAACAAACAAGCATGGCTGTGTTCCAGGAGAACCCTATTTACAAACATAGGCAGAAGGCTGTTCTCTAAGCCCCGATTAATTAAGACTATAAACCTGCCAGGTTTCCTATTATTCACAGGCAGAGAACACAATCTAACTAAATGATTGTATCCCCAAAATGCAAGCTGAGAAGCAAGGAGAAACATTCAGAGGGACCACTGTCAGAGCACGCATGCTAGAGTGGGAAAAATACAGTGGAAATCATTCCACGTCCAAATCCTTATTTTGCCAGATGAGAAAGTTGGGACCTGGAGGAAAATGGCCTTCCCAAGACCAGATAACATAGGACAAGATCCTATATACAAATAGTAACTAACATTTATTTCACAGGAAATAGTGAGAAAGAATTATAAGAACTCCTGGCTGTTCAATTTCCAAAGTGAAAGTCCTCTCGTTACACTACAGAAAATGTCTATTTTTGTTGAGTTTCCTTAGAGAAGGACAGACAGTATTACGCTTATTTTGACCATGGACCAACTTTTTACACCCATGATCAATGGACAGTCATCAGTGTGAGAAGATTAACTTCCGATGTGATAGGGAGGACCCAGAGTCAGTGAGAGAAAAAGACGGACCATCCTTTCCCACCAGCCTTATCGGTGGTCAAGCACAGCAACTCACACCTATATTCTCAGCACACAGGAGGCTGAGACAGGCAGACAGCTACAAGTTTGAGGCCACCCTGGCTACAAAGTGAGATCCTGTCTCAAAAAAAAAAAAAAAAAAAAAAAAATTTATTCTAAAAATGGGGGAGGGGCGGAGGGGACCAGGTCAGATGGCTCGGTGGATGAAGCCCCTTGTCACCAAGCCTAATGACGTGAGTTCAGTCTCCAGGATGTGCATGGTAGAGAAAAAGAGCTGACTCCTGTAAGTGGTCCTCCAACCTCCACATATGTTCTATGGCATGCATACGTGCCCACACATACATGGACACAGAGTGTGCATACAATAGGTAAATAGTTACTTTTACGTGGGAAAACATGTCAGTCTAAGTGGAAGATGCTACACTTAGAGATCACTGAAATGTAAACAGAACACTTGGTAGCCTTTAGTGGCAAATAAATCACATCTATCCTTTGATGTCTAGCCAGAAACACAAAGCAAATCCCCCTTATTGAACTTACCTGGAAAGCATTGAGCAAGGCAAAGATTACGTGGAACACCAGGTGTGTGCCTTCTAGCAAGGTTGCTAAACCAAAACCCCAGGTCAGTCCTAGCAGCGGGGTGAGGATGGCAACATTTTTGCTGATCCTGATCACTATGGCCATATCCTGAGATTTTGAACTGCCAATCAGAGGCCTCTGTGTGTTCACAGCAACCGCCAGAACCACAAAGAAATTCACAGCCACAATGGCCAAGGCTGGGATGGCAAATGCCAAAAGGGCTTTGGTTTGGTTCCAGTTAAGCCAGCAGGCATCTTTTCTGATGTAGCCTTCCCCAGGCTCTGTGACAGTAACTGTAATGACAGCAATCACCAGGGGACACCCGTAGCCGACAACAAAGCCAATGGCCATCATACGAGACTTCACCATCCTTCGGAAAACAACCAGTATTCCATAGACTATGAGCAATGCTTTGAAGAGCATCCAGAAGAACAGAGAGAGGAAAAAAAAGTGGCTGAAAAATGTCACAGCCACACACCACTTGTGGTCCTCCTGGACATTTGCATTGGAGCCAATGATGAACCACACATTCGCAGTCAGGAGGGACACCGCAATGTTCACGATGCACACGTGGCGCATGTATGATATCTCTGTTATAACCACCCGGGACCAAACCACAGCTTCAATGGCCAGGCAGACCACCAAGCTAAAGATGGAGACACTGAGCCCAATGAAAGTGATATAGTTCAGAACCTTGTCCTTTACAGGTCTGGACGACATGAGAAGGGAGAAAGACATTGAAGCTCTGCTGTAGTTACAGAGGCAATTCACCACGCCGTTGGTATCCCACACCGTATTACATGGGCTCTCATCCCACTGCCTTTTCTCAGAATGCCAGCGGACACACTGGATGCTAGTGCTCTGGGATTTATTGATTTTTTCAAAGGTGAGTATGACTTCTTTCAGACCTTCTGGCAAAACCAGAGACAGGATCAGACCACTTACAGGCTTTGAGAGATTTGTATTCGGCCCATGGACTTCTTTCAGAATGGTCCCCAAGGTCGGAAAAGCTATGGCAATGACTTGGGAGGTATCGGACAGCGGCTCATGTAGTGCTTGTCTGGGAATTGCTATCATTACTAAGACATCTTCTTTGTCATTGTGCACAGGCATGGAGAGGTTGAAACTGTCCTCTGAGGCACTGTAAGAGATGCGAGCACCTTTTGATTGAATGAAGGGTTCGTTTACAATGTTCTCAGATTCACCATGGAGTTGGAGTCTCTTGGCAAAGAAGTTCACTGACTCCAGCAAATCTGAGCTGGCGTTTTTATTAGGAATGAAAGTCCAATTTGAAATGGCAGTCTTGTTAAGGATGTGGTTGGCCATTTTTCCATAGTTCTGCAATGGAAACAAGCCTGTTAGTGTACAAAAGTGAATTTCTAAAATCTGAAACTTTGGCAGATCTAATTATTTCACCTCATTTGATACTTGCCTCTTCAAATTCACTACTTATTGCAACTGTGCATTAGTAAAACTAATGGAAGAAAATTAAAAGGATATAAATAATATTATTTTTATATTTAAAAAAAAAAACAGAATCTTGCTGGGCAGTGGTGGCGCACGCCTTTAATCCCAGAACTTGGGAAGCAGAGCCAGGCGGATCTCTGTGAGTTCAAGGCCAGCCTGGTCTACAGAGCGAGATCCAGGACAGGCACCAAAGCTACTTGGAGATCCCCTGTCTCAAAAGAAAAAAACCAAACCAAAATAAAAAATAGAATCTCAGCAGTTGTCCTGGCTAGTTTTATGTCAACTTGACACAAGCTAAAATCATTAGAGAAAAGGAAACCTCAATTGAAAAATATGCTTCAATAGATCCCCCTGTAGGGCATTTTCTTAGTTAGTGATTGATGGGGAGGGCCAAGCCCCTTGTAGGTAGTGCCATCCCTGGGCTGGTGGTCCTGGGTTCTATAAGAAAGCAGGCTGAGGAAGCCAGGGGAAGCTATCCAGTAAACAGCATCCCTCCATGGCCTCTGCACCAGCTCCTGCTTCCAAGTTCCTGTTCTGTTTGAGTTCCTGCCTTGGCTTTCTTTCAAATGGTGGGCTATTGTATGAAAGTAGTATAAGACAAATAAACCCTTTGCTCCCCAACTTGCTTTTTTGTCATGGTGTTATACCACAGGAATAGAAACCCTAAGTAAGACAGCGGTTAAGAGCATTGGCTGCTCTTTTGGAGGACCCAGGATCAGTTCCCAGACCCACATGGCAGCTCACAATCATCTGTGACTCCAGTTCCAATTCTGCCTCTACAGCCACTAAACACACATGGTATACATACATACATGCAGACACATAAAAAATAAATCTTTTTAAAAAGATTAAAAAGATTTATGTACATATTTATCTAAATATTATTATTGTATCCGAGGAAGATCCTCACAGTACAGAATCTAGAAGTCAAGATCAATGAAATGTGAATGATTGTTTTATGGAAGGAAGTATCTGTGCATTCCATGATAAGTTTGAGAAATATTATATACATACTATATCCCTATATCCCTCCCTTTAATAATAAATGCCAGTGCTCATGAGCACACTCAAATCCCTGAGAAGACAACCTGGGGATTTCTGGAACAGATCTCAGTTAGGAGACTGTTTTCTCAACATACATGAAGCCCTGGGTTTGCTTCCCAACTCATCAAAGACTGGATGGAGTAATACACATCTGAAATCCCAGGACTAGGCATGTAGAGGCAGGAGGATCAGAAGTGCAAGGTCAGGCTCAAATATATAGGCAGTTTGAAGCTAGCCTGGGCTACATAAGACCCTGTTGCAAAAGCTAAAGCCAAAAAAGACATCATAAGGAAGCATGTTTAACTTTAGTTTAACACGCAGATACCAACTACTGTTATGATGCACAACTCCCTTCCAAAAAAGGAGAGTCAATGTGATCTACTCGGGTAGCCTTGGAGTATGGTCCTCCCTATGTCTTCACACTCTGACTTCCATCGAGAAGAATGTGTCAAAACAGAAAGCTGAACTGAAACGTCTGCTGCTGTTGTGATGCTTGTTGTACATTTTACCCTGAAAAGAACATTTGAAACTGTGAAAAATGCAAGATTTAAGAAAACTCACATCCATGTTTACTGAAACTAATTTTTTAAAGTACCTTCATTTTCTCGCGAGTCACATTGCCATATACTCCGTTATAGGTCTGCAAGCTTGCAGAGATGTTTTTTAATAGTTCTACTATGAATGCAATATTTCCAGATGTAACTTTAGAGGATTTCACAGCATTAACTATGCAGACGTAGTCCTTGGGGCAGGACTTGTGGATTCTCTGAACTGCGTTCCCAGTAGGGACTGATACCATCGTGTTGCTTACTAAGTTCATGGGAACAATAGAGGACGATGCCACAGAAAGACTAGATGCAGGATTCATGCCCTGTGTAAAACAAATAATAAACAAACATGCATTAGATGAAAGGACTAAACCACAAACAACCCCCATGGGAAAAACAGATAGGCAAGGTGGTCCTAGAAGGAGTTCACTTGCTAAGAATAATTTAAGGCAGTCACAGGAGGTCTGGCCACCACCAAAATTCCCGGAGATCATGCTAGTGACTCTTTCTAGAATTTACTTTCAGAATAATGGTTTGAATTGAAGTGTGTGTGTGTGTGTGTGTGTGTGTGTGTGTGTATGTGTGTGTGTGTGTTAAAAGTATGTATGTGTGTGCATGTATATACATGTCATGGGGTGGAGGGTGCCCTCCCCTGTGTATGCACACATGGACATCAAGAGTCAACGTTGAGTGTCCTCCTCAATCAGCCTCTCCACTTCATTAAATTTTCAGGATTTATTTTATTTTTAATTATAGATACTTATATGTTTCTGTGTGCAGGTATGTGCGCATAAGTGCAGGTTCCTGAAGAAGCCAAAAGAGGACATTGGATTCCTTTGGAGCTAGAGTTACAGACAGTTGTGGGCCATCCAACCTGGGTCCTCGGAACCCAAACCTGGTCCTGTGAATTGGAAGTAAGATTTCTTAACCTCTGAGCTATCTTGCCATCTCTCCAGATCTCTATTTTGGTTTTTGTTTGTTTTGTTTGTTTGTTTGTTTGTTTGTTTGTTTGTTTTAATGAGGTCTCTTGCTGAACCTGGAGCTCACTGTTTTGGCTAGACTGGCTGAACGGCAATCAACAGGAATCTGCCCAGCACTGGGGTTCCAGGCACATGTGGCCGTTACAGAGGTTCTGGGTTCTGAACTCATGTCCTCATGCTTACTGGTACAGCAAGCGCTTTACCCACTGAATCATCCTCCCCAGCCCATCAACAATTTATGACAAGACAAATTCTACAGAAATGGGAAGAAGGGAGATCCAGGTGGAATTTCAAACGGGAACTGTTTGGGGAGGTTAGCTGTTCAATACTAAAGAATCACAATTTCAAAAAAAAAAAAATGTACATTATTCTGATTGTAAGTTAGTTGGCCATTTCCTGTTTTTTTTTTTTACCTATAACCCCTCAGAAAGTGACTTTGAATAAGCAACTACATCCATTCTCTTCTGCCTGTCGTTGTAGTTACAGGGACTTCGCCATGGTCTTCTGTACTTTAAAAGCAATAGCATTTTAATCCCTTTACAAAGCCCCCATTAAATACAAAAATGTGGAGATCCGTGTGGGCTTGGAGGGAAATACAAAGAAGTCGGTGATGAGGAGAAGTATACAAGATAGATTTTTATTGTGATTGGGACATGTAGGGGCCATTGAATTCTTATTCCTTCTAGATTCTCTGTTTTAGTTAAAGGATTGAAAGCATAGCAAAGAAGTTATGTTTACTTTAACTCAAGACATATTCAGTTGATTAATTAACTTAAGAGGCATACAAATCCACCCATTGAGCTAAGCTGAAAATCCTAAGCCATCATTTGCATGTAGTTTAAGTAACTTTTACTTGATTTATTTAACCTTTCATTTCCAAGGTTAGAGTTAGCACAATCTCTATTTCTCAGCTGAATTCTCACCCAACCCTGGAATTGATCTTTACCAAGAGGGAGAAGGAGGAGAGAGGCAGATACATCAGGGCATGGGTAAGGAAAGACAGCCGTGATGCAAGCCACTGGGTAGTTTTCCCCAAATCCAAGCCTGAGACTGACTGCCAGTTTGAACAGGTAAGAATGGAAGTGTCTGGCCCTCCTACTGCAGTCAGGGAGAGATAGATCCTGTCACCAGGAGTGTACTGAGCATCACCTGAAATAGGTTGTCCACAGAGAGGCTTGTGCATGTTTCTATTGTTTTTTTCCATTTGTTTTGATTACAAGTGAATACTATTTCTCCATGGAAATTCTGATCACAGCTCTGGTTACAGCTGGAAGGCGAGATGCAAGATCCGTTGCATTTATCTGAAAACAGGAAGACAGAAAAAGAAAGAAAGAAAAGAAAAGAAAAACAGAAATCAGCAAGTGAGAGGCCGAATTACCATTTGCACACTGACAAATGCATCTAGTTCATTCTTGGACTTTATTAATAGCTGGCCAAGGAGATGACATTGGACTGCATTCTCAGCAACAAAAGAAAGCTGCATGATCCATGGTAAAGCTAGTATCCAGAGGGAGTGAGCCTGAGGCAGAAAAGGGACCTTAGGGTGTTCAGAAATCCCTGTTGAGAAACCCTGCGGTGGGAGCAAAGGAAGAGAAAATAAGAAGGGACCCAAGAGCCTTGAATACTGTGGTGGTTCAAGTGAGAAATGGCACCCATGAGCTTATGGATCTGATCTCGGTCCCCACTTGGTTGCACTGTTTGGCAAGGTTATGGAACTTTTAGGCTGACAAGTGTTGCTGGAGGAATGATGTCACTCAGGAGAGGCACTGAGAGTGTATAGCCTCATTCCACTTCCAGTTTGCCCTCTCTGGTTGAAAATGTGACCTCTCAGCTCCCTGCTCTGGCTGTCTGCTGCCATGCCTCTACCACCATTATGGACTCTCCTTCTGGAACTGGAAGCCCAAATGAACTCTCTCTTCCTGAAGTTACCTTTGGACATGGTGTTTTATCACAGCAACGAAAGGTAATTTGTACAAATGCTAAGCAGAAAACATGATTGCATCTGTGATTGAAAGATAATTGTCCAGTGCAGATAGCAGGAATCAGTGAACCTTTCTGTGCAGAACTACATGCAGAGAGTTGGTGGATAAGACACAGGAAATGCACATAATCTTTGTATAGTTTGAGGTACAGTCACTTGTTGTCAGTCACTGGGGTTACTGTCTGTATAGTCACCATGAATACTGAATTAGCAAGTACTGCTCTACTGTTCCCAGAGAAATATAAGGTTAAATTCCTGGAAATTTCTGCTCATGATAATTCTCAACAACTGCTGAGATATTCTCAACAGCTGTGACCTTCCTTTATGTATATTTCTGAATAAAGACATGGTCTTTAATATATATTGTTTATTCATTAAGTTGAGCTTATAATGAACAGCACTCACAGTGCATAGTGCTCTTACTCAAGCCTAAACAAGGCTGACCTAACACAGACATTTTCTCCATCCCAGCCTTCTTTGAACTAAAAACACTTAAACAGCATTCCAGCATTCCTACTAGAGGATTGCTTGAAAAAGAAAAATCACCACCAGAAAATCCCAAAGCACAAAATGATGTTTCCTGATTAGTGTTTAGTTGTTGTTGGTGGTGGTGGTAGTGGTGTTTTATTTTGTTTGTTTGTGTTTTGGTTTATTTGTTTTTGAAAATTTATGTCCAGAACAGATTGGACTGTGCGCATGTCTGTGAGAGATTATCTTAATTGATGAATGTTGTGGGAAAGGCGGGCCTGCTGTGGGGTACACCAGGTGGACCTGTGCTGTATAAGAAGGTTGAATGAGCATGAGCTAGTGAGCAAACCAGAAAGCAGCACTCCTCCATGGTTTCTGCTTTAGTTCCTTCTGGAGTTCCTGCCCTGACTTCCTTCAGTGGACTGTCACTTGGAAGTATAAACTGAAATAAGCCCTTTCCGCTCCTAACCTGCTTTTGGTCATAGTGTTTACCATAGCAACAGAAAGCCTACCAGAATATGACGACACATGGGTAGTGTGGGAATTGCAGTCATAAGGGAGAGCACTGCCTTATCCCAACCCAGCAGGGCATGTGTGTGCCAGTAACACAGCAGCTGGTTTGTATGAAAGGGTACTATGAGTTCTGGTTCATGTATTTCTTAGTGAATAGGCAAATTTGCAAATACATCCTCTGCAAAGAGAGGGTGAGTCATCAATGTATAGATAAGCAAACAAAAAACTACTTTTCCAGGGACAATGTTATTCATTGTCTGGAATTCAGATTTAACCAGCCATCCCTTATTTCTCATTGAAAGTGTTTAGTCTCACAGATACGTTAAAAACGGTATATTATCAAATTAATGGAGTCTTTGCCTCTGGTGAAATAAAGTAACTGTTCTCAGTCGCCTGTGGTAAGACACTTTAAGAGGGATTACATTCTTATTTAAATTTCATCTCAGGTAGAACATACTTTCTTACATTCTGAATTGTAGCACAATACTCACAGACAGTAAAACTTAAGCTAAGAGTTGCATTATAAGTAACAGTGTAGAATATAGCAAAGCAATACTCCCCAACCCCCAAATTTAGACATTGCTATGAAATTGATTATTTTAAATTTGCTGAAGTACTAACATTCAAATTCAAATTCGACAGAAATCATGACTATGCTGAAAGCCATGAAGTTTGACTTTAGTGCAGTGAACAGTTGAAGATATTTTTCTTGTATCAGGACTAATCTCATAATCCTATATTGGTAGATCAAATGTAAACTATAAGCTATAAATAACTTAAAACTGTGTGGTGGCTATTCTTGGTTGTTAACTTGACTATGCCTGAAATTAACTAAAACACAAGTGGCTGGGAATGCCTGTGAGGGAATTTTTTTCTTAATTAAATCATTTGAAATGGGAAGTCCCACATTTAATCTGGATCTTCGAGGTAGGAAGATCCACTTTAATCTGGACCACACCTTCTTCTGGCAGCCTGTATAGAAGGCAGGGAAGAAGGAAGCTTTTGCTCTTTGCCTCAATGTCTTCACTCTTTGCTGGTAAGTCCATTCCTTCATACACACACACACACACACACACACACACACACACACACACGCAAGAGGTTTATTAGAATGGCTTATAGGTTGTGGTCTAGCTGAACCAACACAATAGTTATCTACCCCGACTGGTTGGAGATGGTGCCATGGTGTTGCTGCAGATATGACATGGGGCAACATGTTGCACAACACTTAATGTTTACCCAACAATTGCCAGCTTCCTTTCTGTCCTCTTTCCCCGTCCAATATCATATTTACATAGATACATGTGCCACTGGCCTTAAACCTGACAGTGATCTGGAATGTTTGGGTGAAGTCATGTGATGCTAAAATGTTAGTAATGATAATGTTCTTGTTCCTCTTCTTCAGAAATATGACCAGTCTTACCACCATCAAATCACCTTGCTTTGTTTTACCAGAACACAGAGTATAAGAGTGTTGCATACAAAACCTTGAATATACCTTTGGAGGAAAGAAGAACAGTGTGCTCTTGGCCTGTTCTGAGTTTAAGAAATTCATTTCCCTTTTAAGTTTGAAAATGGGTATCAGTCTGTTGTTCTAGAGCATGTGTGAATATTTATCAACTTGCCTGATTAGTTATGTAAGAAACAAATTGTAAGACATTATGTCAATGCTGATAAACACAGAGAGCTCATGAGAGGTTATTATTTCATTGGAAAGCCTGAGGTCTGATGTTTGCATTATCCACCTCCTTCTCTATTTTGGCCCTATCTCCAAATGAATTAAGACTATAATATAGTCATACATACCTTGTATAGGCTTCGATGGAGGGATTTGAAGTTCATCTTTATCCTGAAAAAAAAAACAAAAAAACAAATTCCCAAAAAAATTTACTGTGTGATGTACTCTCTCAATTTAACTTAGAGGACCCATGTACATGTAAAGAGGAAAAGTGTTCAAGACTAGGAAGGAAACAGTGGCAAACTCGAGTGATGGTTCTGAGGGAACTTGCTGGAGAAGACACAGGTGAGGACACTCTACTCTCTGAGTGCTAACCTTGAAGATCACGAGCTCTGAAGGTCAAGTTAGTGGATGGGGTGGATCTCTTGTAGTTTTAAGGATCCAAGAACACAGAAATGGCAGTTACATCATCAAGCTAGACTCTGCCTATACTGAGTACCTGGATGGAATACAGCTAAGGAGAAACCACAGGTCCTATAAATACATCCTTAGTAGGAAGAAAGAATAGAAATGTCCACTGGGTTGCAATAGTTGAATCACAAATCTGTCCTGCAAGTAAAGGATTATGAGTATTACCTTAAAATATAAAGTTTGATATAATAAAGATATGACACATGATAAAGAAACTAAGATTCTGTAAAACAAAACAACTCACAGAGGCATCAAAAGTTAAAGTAAGATCTGAATCTGAATTGCTCTGCTGCCCACTTAGGTCTTTCCTCTCTCGATAGCCACCTGCATACAATCTCTGTGGCTTGCAAGGTGACTGCCATGTTGAACTGTGGCCTCCCAGGCTGTTTCCCGCCACCCCTTAACTTCTGTTGTTGTTGTTGTTCCCTTCCCCTGAAAATGACTGTCAGTAAGAGTAAAGTCAGGCTCCTACAAAAATGTATTTTAATTAGCATGTTACTTTTCAGATACCTAGACATCTAAGGTATCAGAGGGATTTCTCTTGGGATCGATCACACAGGAAGAGATCAAACTTACTTTTGGGGGTTTCAAGTTAAAGCATTCTGTGGTCAGGAAAAACATTAGACAGCAAACAATGGTGACCGGGAGCTTCATTTTCACAATGAAGACTTTAACCTGCAACAGAAAAGCAAGAAGATAGATCCAGTTGAAGGGGATGTCTGTTCTGGTGGAAGCTCTGCCTCACCCGTCATCCATACCATACACCCAAAGAGTCTGGGATGATTAGGCAGAAGCCCCCACCTCTTCCTCCCCAGACCCTGCCTTCTCAAACCGGACCCTCAAAGCCCATCAAAAGCCAGCCCCTCCCTGGGGCTGCTCAAGACCATGCCTACAGGTTACTTAAGGCCTGGTAGCCATATTTGCCATGTGACTCCTCCACTGCCTTTCCAAGGGTCACCAGGATTGTTTGCTCTGTTCATCAAACCTGGAATTATTAATTCCGCTTGATTGGCTTATTACATTGGCAGCAGAGGAACCTAGCAACTTCACTTGGCCTACTCAATGCACAGCAGGGTGAACCACTTAGTAAATATACCAGATAAAGCCACATTGGTGTGGCTAGCTAGAGTCATGGGGAGGTTGGCCTATGGACATGTCTGGGGCATTTTCTTGATTGATGGTTGCTGTAAGATATCCCGGTCTACCCCTAGGCAGATTCTGGGTTGTATAAGAAAGCAGGCTGAATAAACCACCAGGGTATCCCAGAAATCAACATCCCTACATGGCCTCTGCTTCAGTTCCTATTCCTACCTTTCATTCCTGCCCAGGCTTCCTTTTGTGATGGACTGTGGTTCAAATGTGAAAGGCAAATAAGCCCTTCCCTAGAGTTGCTTTTAGTCAGAACATTAATCACAACAACAGAAAGCACACTAGGTCACACACCAAAACTACATTCCTGAGGGGAGGACTCTAATACCTAATTTCAGCCTAATTAAAGTGAAAAAAATTAAGAATTTCTCTCACCATTGATCCTTCTCCTAAAGAAGACAATGAAAGAAACATCCAGAAAGATGAATGTTCAGCAAAACTCCGGTCCCTATTACTTACTTCACAAATTTCTTGAAAGAAATACTTATCAAATTTTTCTAGGGAGTCTGGGAAAATGGTTCAGTCACACCTGTAATCCCCTAGCACTCGGAAGGCTAAGACCAAAAGAACCCTGGGGCTCACTGGCCAGCCAGGCCAGCCGAATCAGCCAGTTCTGGGTTAGTGAGTGACCCTGTCTCAAAATCAGCTGGTTCTGGGTTAGTGAGTGACCCTGCTCAAAAATAAGGTGCAAAGTGACAGAAAAACAACAAAAACCAGTATCATCCTCTGGCCTACACATGTACATACACACACACACACACACACACACACACACACACACACACACACACACATGGTGGGGGAGGGTGGCCATCCAAATACTGTGCACCAGTCACTTGGAGACAAATAGTTTGAGGTAAATTAATGTGCATACTTGTCTGCTACTAGACTGAGTGCTGAGACCCCCTCTAGTAGATGAATAAACTACTGTGCACTTAGACGGAAGGTCCTGGGAGGAACTCTCTCTTCTGGGACCAGGGCTGCATGTCTTGCCTTTCCTTAACAGTCATTCAAAGTCATACCCCTAAGAAGGTATCACCACAGCACATCCATGTGGGATATGAACAATCACAACCTCTTACTTTAAAAAAAACAAACAACAAACAAAAAAACCCTTCCTTACAATTTTCCTCTTGGAGGATACAGATACAGAAGAGCAAAAATAGCGTGGGTTTTGGAGACAGAGCTGAGTTCCAGTTCCCTGTATACTGTTTATAAACTGAACTTGCCGAGCCTGTTTTCCCACTCATCTCTTTAAAGGTGGTGCAGATCCATGCTAACAACCAGCACTCACCAAGTGGCTCTTACTCACCAGAAACTGTACCAGATGAGAGAGTAAAACTCAGAGACTAGCTGTCTCGGTTACTTTTCTGTTGTGATGAAACACAATGACCAAGGCAACAGAAGAAAGAGTTCATTTTGGTTTATGGCTTCACAGGGATCCAAACCCACCATGGCAGAGGGTGGCAGAGGGGTATGGCAGCAAGCAGCAGGCATTGGGGCAGGGGCATGAAGCTGAGAGCTCACATTTCAGTTGCAAACATGAAGCTGGAGCAGGAAGGTCAAGAGGGGAGTTGGAAGGGAAGGAGGTGAAGAAGAAAATATGGGAAAGCTACAAAACGTAAGGGTCATTTGAGGGGGCAATATGGAAACCTAACACAGCAGAAGCTTCCTAAAATATATACATATATGAAGGCGATCTAAATGAAATCAACAAAAAATGGGGGAGACCGAGCCACAACTGGATATCACTTGTCACCAAATGAAGCTTCCAGTACTGAGAATGGGTTATATTTAATTGAGTTGTTAGACAAAAGAGTCCCATGGGGATCCTCAAATAACCCACACTGTTTCCAAGACTCCACAAACTGAGAGCAAGGTCCCATTGCTAAAGATAATGTCTACACAATTCATTGAACGTGAAGAAGTAGAGCAGGTGCCTACATAGAACCTTCATCCCTACATGCTGGTGTATTTGGTATAGGAAGGTACTCTGCATATTATCAAAAGAGAAACATAAACTTCAACCCAGCTACAAACCCTCTGATCTACAATGCTGTCCTGCCTGCAAGACACGCCAGGGCAATGGTGGCATAAAGCTTGTGGGAGTAACTAGCCAATGTCTGGTTTGACTTAAGGCCCACTCCACTCTACAAGGCAGAACCCATATGTGACTCTGCTCAGGTGGCCAAGAACCGAAAACTAGATAGCCCAGGGACCCAGGGTAAAACCAAATACTACTGTTCTAAAAAAATAAAAATAGCAAAACAATGACTCCTAATGACATTCTGCTACACTTAGAGATCAGTGCCTTGCTCATCCATCATCAGAGGCACTTCCTTCCGCAGCAGATGGGAACAAATACAGAGACCCACAACCCGACATTATGCAGAGAGTGAGAGACCTAGAACCCTCAACCCAAAGGAATTTCTCCAACAAAGCCCTCCTCTCAGGGCTCCAAGAACCCTGTGAAAGAGGGGGCAGAAAAACTATAAGAGCCAGAGGGACTGGAGGACACCAAGAAAACACTCTAAATCAGCATGATCATGCGAATTCCCAGAAACTGAGGCAGCATGCGCAGGGCCTGAGCGAGTCTAACCCAGGATCTCATGTGTCCATCATGGCTTCCAGCTTAGTGTTTTCATTGGATTCCTGAGTGTGCAAACAAGTGGGTCTCTGATTCATGTACCTTCTCTTGGGCTTTTTTTCCTTCTGTTTGTTTTGTCCAATTCTTATGTGTTAGTTTTTGGTTTATCTTATTATATTTTATCTTATTTTTGTCCCTTAGAAGCCTATTTGCTTTCTGAGAGACAGAAAAGAGATGGATCTAAATGGGAGAGGAGGTGAGGAGGAACTGGGAGGAGGAGAGGGAGAAGAAAGAGTAATTAAGATATATTATGTGAGGGAAAAAAATCTATTTTCAATAAAAGGAAAAAATCAAAAGAAAGTCTGAGCAGGGACACAGGAGCAGGAGAAACAGTGGCTGAGGAATGGCAGTGAATTTGCAAGGACATGGGGATTCCGTGCACAGAATTCAGGATCTTACAGTGTGGGTGGAATGAGGCCCTGATGTCTGATTGGTGCATGGTTGTGCTGAGCAATGCCACAGAAGACGTTGTGATGGTTAGCTAACTATCACAAAACAAAATACCGGAAGAACCTGTGTAAGTCCTCTTAAAGTGCCCACACATTTCACAGACACACCTGACTTTCAAATTTTGTTACCATGGCACAATAAAAAACAGCATATGTATGAGTCAGTATACATTTACAAACACAGATTTCTATATACAAAACTGAAAACACAATTTTCTGCTTTAAACATTTTATTATGATGTCAACACACACACTCTACCAGATACCCTGATACGTCTGACATTTTTATCTTGTGTGCTATTTTAGTCTACTTGCGGTCTTCTCGTGTGTTGGCTGTGACCCACTATATAAACTCACATGCCTCTAATGCAGAATCTTCTGTCAGTTAAAAGACAGACAGTCCACTACAAGGTTGACTGTCCTTGTCAGGGTTTGCAGTCCTTTGACTGACATGGTCGATTTCAATCATTCCCTTTCACTCTTCTTCATGATTGTTCTGAAATCTTCCTCTCAAGGTATGTGTATCAGAGATAAAAGATACTCACACTCAAGACCAAACATGTAGAACAAATTCTGAAGATTAAACAAAATCTCCTCCACTAGAAAAGAGAACAAGAAAGGTACCAATAGGTGAAATGCCCAAAGAGGCATTTGTAAATAATAACAGCCACACCTGAGGCTTCAAGACAAGGGCTGCTTTCCCTACACCATTTTCAGTATAGGAATTTGGTTTAAAGCTTGTCTGGCATGGTGGTGTACACTGGTACTCCTGGTACATGGGCTGAAGCAGGAAGTTTGTGAGTTTGAGGCCCTTCTGGCTTACACAGGAAGTTCCTGTCAAAGGAAAGAAGGAAGAACGGAAGAAAGGAAGGAAGGAAGGAAAGAAGGAAGGAAGGAACGAACGAACGAAGGAACGAACGAAGGAAAAGGGAGGGAGGGAGGGAGGGAGGGAGGGAGGGAGGGAAGGAGGGAGGGAGGGAGGGAAGGAGGGAGAGATAGAGAATGGAGGGGGAAAGAGAGATGGAAGGAGGGAGTCTAAGTTGCTGAAAGAAACTCAGGCCCACTGATGTGATGTGATTTATGGAATTCCCGGCAGTGGGGCTTCTGCATTCATAGAGGTTTTGAGAGTGTTTGGGGGCAATGGAAAATACCCAGTATTGCTGTACATATGTGATGTTCAGCTCTGTTCTGCAGTATGTTCAGCTTGTCGCCAAAGTGTGTGTGTGCATCCTGAACATCTATTGCTATGAACCATGGGTATGGTAGCAGAGAAGCTCCCAATTTGAAGACAGTTCACAGGCTTCTTAAATCAAGACCCTAATCCAGTGATAGGTGTGTGGTTGCATGGTAAAAACACTCACTTGACTTAGGAAGGGTCTTGGCTTCAATCCCCAGAGTATGATGGAGAGAGAGACAGACACAGACAGACAGACAGATGGGGGGGGGAGGGGCTAGTACCCTGTGGGGAAAAAACAGAATAAGCAGGGTACTACTTACCAGGTACTTTCTTACAGTAGTGCATATGTATATCTGGGACAGTTCACTATTATCTACCAATTTTATTTTCAACCATTTGCAATGGGTACCAAGTGTGAAAGAAAATAAAACAAAAGAAACTTTAAACAATCAGGGCATTTATATCCTCTGGCTTCAGTTTTCTTTAAATTTGAGAGCTCTGTCTGTTTTCCTCTAATAGGCAGTTGTAGGTTTCCTGTATATTGGATTAAGGGCCCTAAATGGGATTCTGTGGAACCTTTGTTTCATAATCTATAAAGGTGTTCCACTATCAACTCAACCTAGGGAACAAAATATACTACACTAGACTCTCTCTTGCCCCCAACAAGTATACACACACACACACACACACACACACACACACACACACACACACGCACAAGGCACTGAAATTCTTTCAGTAACAATATTGTTTCACCCAAATTTTACCAAAATTGTATCAGCATTAAAAAATGCTTTGGGTGCTGAGACAAGGTTGGCTAGATGGCTTAGAGGTTTAAAGCACGGGCTATTCTTTCACAAGATCCAGGTTCAAATCCCAGCACCCACATGGCAGCTCACAACCTTCTGTAGCTCAGATCTGAGGGACCCTCTTCCAGTCTCTGCAGATACTTCACGTACATAATGCATGATGCACAGACATATGTGTAAGCAAAACATGCATGCACACTCTTTAAAAACACTCAGAGGGACTGTTGACATGGCTCAAGAGAAAGAGACCCTCTGCTCTGGCAAAGAACCTGGGTTCAGCTCCTAGTATTCAGGTCAGTTGATTCACAACTACCTGTAACTCCAGTTCTAAGAAACTTGCCACTGTACACACCCATATTCATGTATACATACTGAGGCACAAGTATATACATAATTAAAAACAAAGGTAAATCTTTTTAAATTCCTTGAGTAATATAAAGCTGCTATCCTATGAAAAACATGCTGTCTTAGAGGAAAACACACTCAGCTATCTGGGTTTGGACCCCAGGTATATTTGTCGGGCACCTAGCCAATGCCCATACCTATGGCAATATGTTCATGGGAGGCACTTACATCTCTCACACAAAAGCTCTGAAAAAACACAAGAAAGAAGGACAGAATCAGAAATGAAAATTGAGGAGTAAACAAAATGCCACTGAACTCTAGTTTGAGGTCATCTGCGGCAGCAATGACGTAATAGTGGCCACTTGTCATTTTCGAAGACCCTTTCTCTGGTTTCTATACTAGACCCCCAGTGAGGGCAGATCCACACCTTATTCCCAGAGTGACTAGCATCCGGGCCACCTAGTGTGGCAGTTTCTCAGGACCTATAAAAGTAACTGAAGCACAGTCCAGGTCGCTCCTTCCCTCCAGAGCAGCATGTCTCTCTGCACACCCTGACAAAAGCGTGAATTACCCGCCACCATACACCTTCACGCCTCACATGGTAATAAACAGCAATTTCAAGCTGTCAAAGACAGCCAGGCTCCCTGTTGTAACCTGGTGATTACAGAAAGAAAATAACATGGGTTGGCCTCAAAGGCTTAAGGAGAAAATGCAACTAAACCCACTCGCCAGCCCAGAGTGGAGTATTAAGTAACTAACCCTCCCAACCTGTTTACTATCCTGAACATCTCACAACCCTCTATGGAAGAGTTCTAATCACAGTGGGTCAAGAGAACCCAGGAGAAAGCAGGCCACAACTAAAATGGAAAAAGAAATCCTGCTAGTCAGGAGGTGGACACCTGCCCTTTCTCCATCCTCAGCCCACTCAGCACCCACTTGGAGTGGGAAACACTTGTTCAATAAATGAGTGAGTGAACAGGGCAGCCCTGCAGATTGAATGAGTGAGTGAAGATCCTTGCCCACCATCTGAAAGTTTGGCTCTAAGATCATGAGGAAACTCTACTACCCTCAAGAAGCAGATGAGCACACAGATGCCCCTCAGTAGCCTCCTTCAGATATTCAAATCCTTACATGTTCAGGTCTTCTCCAGAAAAATGGTGCAAACATTTGCACAAGACCTCCCCCGCATGGTGCATACACTGCCTCAAAGGCTTTGTCCATAGTTGTCATTCTGAGATGTTTAGGAAATAATAGTGACAGACAGGTCTGCACGTACTCGCTTCCAACACAGGACCTTCCCTGCAGCTTTTCATCTGCGATTAAAGATGAGGATATGGAGCACACAGACAGACGCAGGAGGCCCTGGAATGTGAAACTCCTGACAGTTTTTAGAACCTGCTGGATTTGGCAGAAATGTTCTCCCTCTCATCAGACTTCCATTTTATTCCACCATCTGGGCCCTGATTTAAAAAAAAAAAAAAAATGTTTATGAAGTTTCATGTAGGAAGAGATATAGAGGGAGGGAAGAGGGAAGGAGGGAGGGGGTAAAGAGTAAATAAAGGAATGAGAAGAAGAAAAGAAAGAGAGAGGGGAAGGGAGGGGAAGGAAGCGGGGCAGAATGAGGACACAGTGGTGTTGATTGTGCATGGTGTCTCTCTGTGCTATCTTCATTTTAAGCCATAAAACACTGACCTTCTGGACAGATCAGAAGAACTGTATGTTCCTGAACACTACCTCCTATTTGTTCCTCTTTCCTGTGCACAAAACCGAGTTTCTGAGTGAGTTGTAATTCAAAGTGATAACCAGTCTTTCCGGGTCCTGGAACTCACTGCTGTCACTCACTAGATGAAGCTGTAGGATGAGTCATGCATGCCAAGGTACTCCGCACCTGTCTCAACGTGCCTGAAAAGGGCTGGCATTAGGATCCCAAAGAAAATGAGAAAAGGTCAGGCCAAGAACCATAAAGCAGACAGTGGTGAAGGATGATTGGCATGTGAGCTCTCAAACTTCTTGATTATCTCCCCTTCAGTGACAGGCACAGGGGGAGAGGGAGGCACATTCTCACTTGTCTATTAACCTTGTAGGCAGCAACTGGCTTCATGCTCCTTGACAAATCCTACTGTCTATGGGAATGACTAATTCAGAAAGGTTAACTGGAGGATGAGGAACTGAAGAGTGAGAGGGCTGTGTGTGTGTGTGTGTGTGTGTGTGTGTGTGTGTACATGTGTTGTTCCCCTAAGCCTAATTCCATAACTACATGTTGTTACTCTTGTTATGTAATTAGAATTTTGATTATAACATCAGATGGCTAAATGACTTGTTTCTATCTTGACCTCAATAACAGAATCTACAGATGTGCTTTTACCGGTTGGTTCTCTTTCACCATAGGTGAAGGACAGAGCCTTAGTGGCAGAGACCACCAAGACTCTAGACAAAACCAGACCCATCTCTTCTTGGCTATTTTAGATGGTTTCCATCCATCGCTTTGTATCTGGATTCAAATGCTGACAGCTCTCAAGAATCACACAGTTTCAGAGCTGGAAGGCACCTTCATCCCACCAACTATCTCTGAATACTTAAATAATTATAAAGTTATTATTGGTGCTGGCAATTTCTCTGTTCTGTGAAGGACGCTCACCAGAGTGCTGACACTAATCATGTGGCCAACAATACAACACCCAATAAACGAAGAGCCCAAAGCTTCTGCAGTTTCCCTCTGAGTCCAGAGCATAGGCCTTTGGGCAACCCACACTGACCATTCAAACAAGGGGGGCACCATAGGAAGGGTTCCCAGCAGGCACTGCAGGTCATGCTTTCCTTTACATTGCCATAAAGACAATTTGTTGGGTTCATGAAAAGAAGAAACTAAAATTTTAAAGCCTTGCATTCCATCTAAAGGGAGTTGAAATTTCTCTGTCATGGAGACAGTGCAGAGGCAATGAGTCTAATTGCCTGGCAAGGCACTTTGCATTTTCACTCCAAGGAATGAGCAATTCAAGCCTGACAGATGACTCCACACAGATAAAGAAATGTAACACAGACACTCTGACTTAGAGCTAGCCAAATTCTGAACCACATTAAGGAGGGGATGCTGCAGAATCAAGCATTCCCAGAAACACCATCCCAAATCACACATTTCCCTCATTCTGGAACAGGTGTAGGAAACAATCAGCTCTTTACTAGGAAAGGGGTAACGGCATAGGCCATGTACTCACGCATTCAGGAAGTAGGTCTAGCAGCTCAGAGACCAACAGTCACCTGGCAGGAAAGTCAGCACTGAACTGCCTACCATGGTGTCCCACCGTCACAGGTCCACACCAAAACTCTCCAGCCCCCTTCAGTGATGGTGACCCATCTCCATCTTTTGAAAAGGCAGTCCCAGAGGCCCGAGTGAGGAGCAACTGCCGGTAATGAGAAGCCAATCTGGCCACTGCAGAGCGGCCCACAGCCTCAAGGCTTGTGTGAGGCTATGATTCACCCCACGGTGGGTCTGTCAAGCACGCCTAAGAGAAATTACAGGTTCCTCTTGTCTGAAGTGAATCCATTCGAGTGAGTCACTTGTTTGCCCTTTGCGTCTTCATCTTTATCTCAGATGATCACATGAGAGTCTGTGGTGCGTCTTCCCTGGTGGAATCAGAACAAGGGTGACAACATGCAAGGTTCTGCCACTATTGTTTATGGTTTTAAAAGACTATTATTTTACCTGTACCTATGAATTTGGAGAAAACTGACCGAGAAAGTGGCCGGCAAATTATGAGCTAGTCTCTACCTTGGCGCCAGAGAGATTCATGGTTCTTCCTTTCTTTTTTAGCTTATTTATCTGTGTGTGTGTGTGTGTGTGTGTGTGTGTGTGTGTGTGTGTGTGTGTGTGTTTGGCACATGTGGAAGTCAGAGGACAACTTGCAGGAATCATGAGGCACAGGAACCAAACTCCATCAGGCTTGGTGGAAAGTTCCTTTACCCACTGGGCCATCTTGCCAGCCCTACTTACTTGTTCTTTTATTTCTAAGGAATAGGATGACAAGTTCCTTGCAGCCTCTCCATGCCAATGGATAATGCAGAGCCAGAAGGCATAGCCTCCACCTAGAGAAAGCATCACCTGACCCAGCTTCCAACCGACTACTCAGTCTGGATTAGTGTCCTCACCACCAGAGTCCCACATATCCTAATTCTGATGTCTCCTGCTTATAAGCCTTCTTTCCCCAAGTACCATAATTCCCCACTTAGAAGCTATAGGGGGTGTGACAAAAAAGAGTAATAAGTGAGAGGCAGTTGTGTTACACAACTCACAGCAATGTAGGTCAAGGAAGCAACATTTGTAGAAATGGGTCACTTCTATGTAGGCCATTAAGTACTAGGTCATTTGTGATTGGGGGGGGGGGACTCCACAGTCTCAAGTGGTTGTGTAATCAAAGGACTTTATTGAGCAAACATATTCACTGAACATACTCAGTGTGTAAGACACCTGGTTGCCCTATCAGCACACAAAAGAAAGTTACAAAGTGGTTATCAAATACAAAGCCAGCCTCTTCCTAAAGATTCACAAACATCTGAAAAAGAAAACATATATATAGAGAGAGAGAGAGAAACAAACCAAACAAACTCTATAGCACAGTAATTATTCATGGGAAGTGAACAGCACTGATTATAAATGCTATAGGAAAGTATGTTGGGGGCAGTCAGGGAAGACCCCTCAGAGACAGCAGAAAGGAAAGCCAGCCTGGAAACACCACAGAATGAGGGGAGCCCAATGGTAGCCCCAAGGAACTATGCATTATGATCTGGCAACACTAGATAGCAGACTCATTCCAGGAGCCCCAGTGGGTTTGACTGGCTAGCTCTATGTAACCCTAATGCTACACAGACAAAATCAAATGCTTCGTTGTTTTATTTAGAAGTCAATTAACTTGTTCCCATGAGGATATCTTCATTTAAACTCATGCCAAAGGGCATGCCTGTGTGTTTACTTGTGTATGTGTGTATATCTGTATGTGCATGTATTCACAGGCACACTAATAAAAGAAATTAACATTTTAATGAGCAGTTATTATTTCCAAGTACTATCATAAATACCTTACTGTTTTGAATCATTACAATAATCCTAAGAGGTAGACTCACTTGTCCCCCACTTACAAATGAGGAAGCCAGATTCTAAAGAATTTGAGTGATTTTCCAAGGAGGGCCATGTAATACGTCCATTCAGGTCACAAAGCTGCTTCAGAAGAGTGTCTTCTTGAGCCACCTGACCTTACCACATCTTTGTGAGATGTGAGAAGCATACTGCAAATGTCTCTACTGAGGGTCACACAATTCACCTTAGTCTGTGTAGTCCACTGACCTCTTTCAAGATGCCAAAGTGTGGATTTTGGACTATGGGAGAGAAAGGCTAGAGTTCTTCAAGAGATTCCCTAGAAATGCCAGGAGAGGGGGTTCTCTTAGCATCCACAGGCCTTTCTTAGTGATTTCACCCTCCTGTCACAGAGTGGGTGCACCTGAGTTGAGTGCTTTCAAGCTAGACACACCTGCTCAACACATAATACAAGCAAAAGATGATCCCCCCTCCCTGTGCTCAGGGTTCTCATGTCTACATTGTTCCATTAGCTATATAAGACTCCATCTTGACTTCACTACATTGACTGTAAGCAAGTGATATTTCTCATGATGCTGCCATATCTGCACTGAGGGTACCAGCACTGTGTCTACCCCATCTTCTTCATTTAAAGAGCTCCAGGGATACATTGGAGTGTCACTAACGAGACCACTTCTGATACATGAAAAGGGTGTCATGCCCCAACATAAGCACAGCACTGGAAAGATGACTTTTTCTAGCTGGTACATTCTTTCCCATCTTCTAATTTATCTTCCTTGTAACTGTGCCCTCTCAGGCTTCCCTACTTAAAGGAAAGTATTTCTTTTTATTTGTGTTAACTGTGTGTGGATAGGCTGGGGAAAGCACTACCTGCTAAGAGTCTCTATTGTACAAGCATGAGGACTTTACTTCAAATCCCCAATCCCACACTAAAATACAGATACAGCCATGCCCACCTATTATCTGTGGGTGGCAGGTAAGGGGAGGTCCCTGAGGCTTGCTGACTGGAGTCTAGCTCCAGGTTCAGTGAGAGACCCTATCTCAAAGAAATAAGGCAGAGAGTGGTTAAGCAGCACACCAGACATCCTTCTAGGGCACACCCACACATGTGTGCAAACACCGCCCACACATAAACAGCACACACATTCTCACACACACGAAGGAGAAAGAGAGCTACTCACCCACAAAGTGAGCCTCACTTTCCCATTTGGTTTTGGTTTGGTTTTAACTGGGGTTTTTGCTGTGGTTGGTTTGTGGGGGGTATTTGGTTGTGGTTTTTATTTTGTGGGGGGTATTTGTTTTATTAGATGAGCGTCAGCCCATCAGGAACTCACCACATAAACCAAAGTGGCCTCCACCTCAGAGCATCTCTCTGTGTCTCTGCCTCCCAAGTGCTGGGGTTCCAGCAGTGCCCACCATGCCCAGCCTCCCATCTGTAATAGAACATCAAGAATACTGGCATCTAGATAGGACAACAGCTTGGGCATCTGTCTGTGTCCCTTTGTCTATAACCCTGCTTTTCTTTGGGGCAGCCACCTGTAGATTTGCTTCAGAGAGGCTTTCTACCCCCCAGCACGGTTCTCTGTCAGGTGACATCTGCTTTGAATGTTGAATGTGTTTACATACAACTAGGGAAATGAACAGCACAGAGCTTGAAATCTATTTCCTCTCCCTCATCCAGGTTTCAGCAGCCTCTCTTGCCTGAAGGCGCAAGCAGAAAGCCCCTCAGAGGCCCCCATGCTCTGGAAGAGAAAGTGGAGCAATGGAAGCCAACAGAGTTGGCCCAGGCCAGCAGAGCCGCGGCTCATAGGTACAGGATTCCAGCTCATCTTAAAACAGGCATCATGTCTGATTCAAACACTCTATGCTCTTCACTTGGTTCACTATCAAAGAAGCAGCATCCAAGTCCAAGCCAGGCTTGGCCATCTAATCAATTTGACCTTGAAAAAGTAGAATATACTGGCAGAAGCCTCCCATCTATACAGAAAGCCAGCTGTCAGTCACTTAGAGTCAGTCCAACTGTTGAAGACTATTCTTCAGGGTGCTCATGTAGAATGAAACACGTTTCATCCTGGGCCTCCTTTGCTGATGATAAGTATGACCCAGCAGTGTGGAGGGAGAGGTACCAGTGAGACCCTGTCACTGTGTCCCACTTTTTCTTCTTGTCCCTTGCAGATGCTTAGTGTGTCATATATAGATTTACAGTTGATGGGCAAGACATGTTTAGAAGCATGGAACTGCTTCAACAGGGGCCCTCATGCTTTCCACATGTCACCCTTCCTCCATCAGCTCTGAAGTGTGGGAAGCTTCCTTCAAAGTACCCAATGGCAAGAGGACAGGAGTTAAGTGCATGCTTCCTCAGGCACTGCCATTCCAGGAGTGAGCAACCCTGTCAAAAACAGAAAATCACAGCTTAAACATACAAGTAGCAAGACACAGATGCTTCATACTTGCACACTGAGTTTGCTCTGTATAAGTCCCTTTGGCAGAGTCTAGCTGCCCAGTGGACAGTCTCTTCCTATAAGGCTCTTTGGAACCCAGGAAATTGTCTTGTTCTATTCTCCAGAGGTGCTGAGTTGCAAGCCTTGCCTTTCTCTAACACAAACCACTTCATTTCAGGAATGGGGTGAGACAAGATCTCAGGTAGCACAAGTTAGCCTCAAACCTTTTATGTGTCGTGATCCTCCTGCTTCCACCTTCCAGGTGCTGGGATTACAGACGCATGTGTTAAACACAACAGAACCCATTTCCTTCGAAGTATAACTCCTCTCAGAAAAGAACCATTTCTCTCTACAAGGTCTTGGGCTATGGTCAAGGCCACAAAGGCTGCTGGAGACTGGATGTGTTGAAGTAGGGGATGGGAGACTCACTTCACATACCTCTCTCTGCATCTCTGTTTCTCTGCACTCTGTGTGAGTCCTGGTCTGTGTGTATATCATCCTTTCTGAGACATTCTGCATTTCTCTGAGTTCCTCATATACCTCTCACTCGCTCTACATATACTTCCCATCTCTGTGAGTTGTCCCAGGGATGTGGATGCTTCAGCATGTTTGTGTTTGTCTCTGTCTTCCACCCTGTTGTTCTAGAGCACTCTGTAGCTGGTTGGCTCTCTTCCAAACCTGAGTTACCGTGTCCTTCCATATGGATCTAAATTAGTTTCTCTGTGGCTTGTTCCTCTAAATCTAGTTCCCTATGAGTCTGTCCAGCTTCTAGGTCCCCACGCTGAGGCCTCTCCCATAATTTCAGTCATAATTTCTTGACCTTTTAAAACTATGGAAAGGAAAAGTAGGAGATTTGGTGACATTGCTGATGCAAGATGTCCTGAGAGTGGAAAACATGAGAAGAGATGGGACAGAGGGACCCAGGAAGAGCGAGGACCCTCCTCAGCCCCCATAAGCACACCCGGGCCAGGTCATAAGCCTTCTCAGATGTGCCTTATTGTTGTGTGGGACACAAATTTTAGCAGCCCCAGAATGTGCCTTACCAAGACAAGAATAAGAGAATTTATTCCTAATTACAATCAAAGAAATGCCATCAACTCAAAGCTCACTTACAGGCTCTCTTGCTGCATACTCACCTCCCGTGTTAGGGATGTATCCTGGTTGGTTAGCTTGGCCCTTTGGTAGGATGGCAAGAGAATTGAGAAGAAAGGTCCTGTTGAAGACAAAATATAATTGCATTTATTATCAATACCAGTCAGTCCGCAATGATCATGGTGATTCTAGGTGCATGGGAAGCTGTTTTACCCTTTCATACCACCTCCTCCTTTCCTGTTTATATGAAAACTAACAACATAGTGACAGGCTTGTCTAAGGGGTCCTTCTCTACCATAACCTGGCCCTGGAGAATTCCAAAGAAGGACAAGGAGGAGGAGCAGGAGGAGGAACAGGAGGAGGAGAGGAAAGAAAAGAGAGGGTTAGGGGAAGGGAGAGGAGTGGAAGGGAGAAGAGAGGGGTTAGAGGGTGGAGAGAGGAAAAGAGCCTGGTGTCTTGCACTTGGCTTCTGAATGGCTATTCCACTCAAACCCTCAACATTAAAGTCCCCCTACACCTTTGTGATGCTCATGTGCCAAAGGATCTTTTGGATATGTTTTAGATATGAGTTCTCTAAAGAGTCAAGACATTTACACATTGCCAGATCTGTGGCTACATGAGCATAGGCTAGCTCACCTTGTCAGCTACAAAATGAACACAAGAGTGTATGCTGTCTTGGGTGTTGGGGAACTGGGACTAGTCCTGTCCATACAGGTCCCATGAAAGGTGAGTTCAATCTGTAGAAGATTGCCACCAGGGATCAGAGGCCCTCAAAGCAGAGCAGCCAAATGGATGGTACTCCACTTCTGTACGTCTGTAAGGGTGTGAAAGCTAATGACAGGCAATGGCCTAGAGCTGCTGAGCAGAACAAAGGAATAAATTTCAAATGAAGGCTAAATATATGTTGTACCTAGAGCAGAGGCTCTTAACCCTGGCCACAGGGCAGAATCAACTGCAGAGCTTAAAGTAAGTGCTTAGGCTCAAGCCTTGAGAGTTTCTGGTCTAATTTTTGGGTGAGGCCAGGATTGTGATTTGGTGTGTGTGGGGGGTTGTTTGTTTGTTTGTTTGTTTGTGTTTGTTTTTGTTTTTTTAAGCTCCCAAGATGTTTCTAAGATACAGCCAACATCAAAGACGACTGACTCAGACCACCAACAATAATGAAGGGCTAGGTGTCTTTCTGACTTACGTAAAAACCAGAGAGGTGGGAAAAAAAGACTGTTTTTCTTAGGCATCAAAGGCCAGAATTTCCCTAGAGTGACCTGCTGTGGATATCGCTCTGTGTAAATAAAGTTCTGATTGGCCAGTAGCCAGGCAGGAAGGATAGGGTAGGCGGGACAAGGAAGAGGAGGAGGCTGGGAATGGGAAGGCTGGAGGAGACACCGCCAGCTGCTGCCAGGAGAAGCAACATGTAAAGACACTGGTAAGCCACAAGCCATGTGGCAAAGTATAGACTAACAGAAATGGGTTAATTTAAGATAGAAGAAGTAGATAACAAGAAACCTGCCACGGCCATACAGTTTCTAAACAATGTAAGTTTCTGTGTGCTTTCTTGGTTGGGTCTGAGCGACTGTGGGATGGCGGGTAAGAGAGATTTGTCCTGACTGGGCCAGGCAGGAAAACTAACTACAGTGACCTGAATAGAGCATTCTAAAACCATATATGGAAGGGACCAAGGCCACTACTTTGAAAGAGAGCTGAAATAATCAAGTCAGAGAAGAGAGCCTGTGGTGGTTTGAAGGTCTGAATGAGAACGGCCCCACAGGCTCACAGATGTGAGTACTGGTCACCAGGGAATGGTCACCAGGGAGTGGTCACCAGGGAGTGGTCACCAGGGAGTGGCCACCAGGGAGTGGCACTATTTGAGAGGATTAGGAGGTGTAGCCTTGTTGGAGGAAATGTCTATTCCGGGTAAATTTGCCCCTTTATTTAGGATGGGAGAGAATATAGAGAAGTCAGTAATCTCCCCAGAAGGACTAAGAACGTGACCAAAGCTTGACTGAGAGCAAAGAGGAAGAGACTAGGAAAAGAAGGAGGGGTGGAGATAAGCAGGAGGAAATGGGATGGGAAGACAGATATGGAAATGAAAAGTGATGCACTCAGCCACCGGTGCCAAGCACACAGCTCCGCAAGGCCAAGGAGTGGCGGGTGATGAATCAAAGCCGCAGATCACCTTCTGTGGTTGGGTATATTCCTTAGGTTAACCCTGAGTCCCTTTTGTTGACATGTAAACATTGCCAGTTCTTCCCTCACTCACAACAGCCTTGCATCACAATGAAGTTTGTAAATTATAAAAAGAGAGGATAAGGCAAAGGTACATCACAGTCCAGTCCCCACATGATGACTGGAGCACCTCCACCACATGCCTGAACTGGCCCTGTGCCTATGCCACTCTGGTAACCATGGAAACTGCTTCCTTGATAATCAAGCTCCTGGGAGTCCTTTGTACAGGGTTTCAGTGTGTGCTTCCCTGGAATCCTCACACTTTGTGTATGGTCAACTGAACGATATCAGAAGGGACCAACAGACTGTCCTGGGAGCCTGAGATCACTCATCTCTTTTCACTTCTCCTTCTAATCACCCGCTTCCTATTTCATACCTACAACACCTGCCACCTTGTCACCCCCTCGTTATACATTTAAACGGACTTTCATCTTCATATTTGGACCATTCTGAACCAAGGAAAAATCGACACCGAAAGGTTTTACACTGCTACCTTGTCAAATGAAAAACAAAACAAAACAAAACATTCACCTCTGATACTCTGGAGATCCATTTGGCAGATGCCACTCGACTCTTTAAGGCTTCTCTTATCTGGAAATTAAACAAAATAGGTTAATAATTAAACATTTATAAGAAGTTAACAATATGCTTGGATATGGCAAATACCATGGCAAGGGAACCAGTGGCCAGCTGGGTCCTTTTGGTGGGATCTGTAACATGGTGCAGTGAGCTGGAGAAAATCAAGGAGATGAGGAGGTACAGAGGAGGGGCAGCTTCTGGAGCACACACATGTCTGTGGTCTTAAACATGGATGGACCAGTGGCTAAGAATCAAGCTTGCACAAGTTTGTGGATTCCAATTACAGCTTTGGCATTAGTTTTTGAACCATTAAAGTAGTTCATCACATCTCATTTGAAACTACTCAAACCTTCTATAAAGAAGATGCAAGGCATCATTGGGTCCAGAACTAAGGAGATGATGATGATGATGATGATTAATGATGATGATGATGATGACGACAACGATGGTTTTATAGTTTTACAGTGTCTTTCTTATCTGTCATCCCATTTTATTAAGAAAATAATCCTGAAAGGTAGATATGATTGTCCACTGACACTCCAAGATTAAATAACATCTAAACTCAGTCTGCCGCACAGATAAATATCCAGGTCTGGGATTCATGTCCATCAACTGTAGACCATCCTGACTCCCTCCCCAGCCCTCTTCTGTTTCCTTCCTTTCTCCCTTCTGCCATGGAAAACATTTCTTTCCAAGGCCCTGTATACATTGTCTCCACACTAATGCCAGTGAAAGCCCTCCAGGTCAGGGAGCCTTCACCCCTCCCTAAAGATGCAAAGTCCTTGCTGCAGTTTGTAAGGGAGGGAGGTGTTCCTGGCATCCACTGGGACCTTCAAAGCCACACTGGCACTTCTATTGACATTTCCTGCTCTGATCCTTTTCAAAATCCTGTATTTCATAGTGTACATAGTATTCAATTTAAATGTTAATAGTAAGTGCATTTTGGAAGACATGCTCAGTTTTCAACTGATGTTAGGATTTTTAGGACTCCTTGTTCCTTTGCATCTATTCATCATGTCTGGTCCTGTGACGTTTCCTGTATTTGCCTTTTACATTTTAATTTTAATGAAGAGATTCTGACCTTTACAGAGACTGCATAGCTTGGAATTCTTTGTATCTAACTCTGGCACACAGAGCAAAGGTGCTGTTGTTATTTGACTCTGTGTGCTAGTTATGGTGTCACAGTTACCAGATGCACAACCCTGGCAATTATGACTGTGGGGTATCACAAATGCTTCCTGTGTGTTTTCACTTATAAAGTTGCTTTACAGGTTCTGTTTTTACAATCTGGAACTCACAAGCACTGTGAAGCATAGCCAGCATTGATGCTCCTTGTGAAAGGGAGATGAATCAAAACATGCCCATTGTAAGCTGAAAATATCTTAAGTCAAATTTGCACTTGCACTTGGTGTACCTACCTACTGAACACCACAGTTTTGTGATACCATGGAGTGTTGGCTGTTTACCATTGCAAGCTCATGGCTGACTCAAAGCTGTGGCTAACTGCCACTGCCCAGTCTGGGGAGAGAGTACGATGCTGCAAGATGCTAGCCCTGGAAAAGAGCTCAGTCCAAAATGGGGTTCCTGCTAAATGAGTACCATTCTGCACAATGGTAAACTCAAAGGTTTGTGAGATAGAATGTTGTAAGACTGAGACCATCTACACATAGAAATATCAAGTATAACTCTGTATCACCTCTGAGTGACTTTTAGGTTGACACAGCATCTTGATAAGAAATGAAAGGACATTTTTAAAATTCCTCTCACAAACCTTCGATGTTAACTTCAATAACATCAATACTTTCAAAATATAATACCCTAAAGTGAAGCTAGGTGTTGTGCTTTCAATTTTGTTTTGGTGTTGCTCCTTTTCATTATTTTTTAGCTTTTTTTTTTTTAACTTTCTACTTTATGGACATGGATTGTTTGCCTACATGTATGTCTCTGTACCATGTGCATGCACTGCCCCTGGAGGTCAGAAGAAGGCATTAGATCCCCTGGAACTGGGATGACTGATGTGTGGGCTGCCAAGTGAGTGCTGGGAACTGAACCCCTTGGTATCCCTCATTAAGCACTTCTGTGGTACACTAGGGGCTATTCCTGACATACATCCTTCAAATCCAAGAGGCATCCTCCCAAAATAACACTGTGAGATTTAGCTAAAAAGTCCATCTCTGGCTGTGGAGCCTACATGGGACTGGACTAGGCCCTCTGCATGGTGAGACAATTATGTAGCTTGATCTGCGTGAGGGGTGGGGTGGGGGCTAGTGGTAGTATCAGAATCCATCCCTGGTGCATGAGTAGACTTTTTAGAGCCCACTACCTATGATGGGACACCTCCTGCAACCTTGAGGCAGGGGAAAGGGCTTGGACTTGCCTCTATGGGATGTGCCTCCCCATGGGAGGCCTTGCATTCTGGTACGGAGGATTGGGGGAAAGTGGGGAGGGGGAGGCTGGGGGGTGGAAGGAGGGAAGAGGGGAACTTTGATTGTTGTGTAAAATGAATGAAAAAAATTTCTTAATAAAAAAATAATTCTGGGGCTGGGGATTTAGCTCAGTGGTAGAGCACTTGCCTAGCAAGCACAAGGCTCTGGGTTCGATCCTCAGCTCAAAACAAAAACAAAAAAACAAAAAAAAAGAAAAGAAAAAAAAATAATTCTGTTTCTGTCATTAGAAATCGAGTGGGATCTAGAGCAAGCTGTTTCTTCATCCAGAATCTCCCTTTTCTCATCTATAAGACAGAAAATAGAAATTTCTCTGATGGTTTTGAGGTTAGAGCTAAAGTCCATAAAATGTGTATCCTCAAAAGAGCTTGAAGGATGATGATAACAATCACCTGCATTAAAAGAACCCTGATGGGGCTGGAGTGATGGCTCAGAGGTTAAGAGCACTGGATGCTCTTCCGGAGGACCAGGGTTCAAGTCCCAGCACCTGTAAGGCAGCTCACAATCTTCTGTAACTCTAGTTTCTGGTGATCCAACACCTTCTGGGCTCTGCAGGCACTACAACACTGGTACACAGACATCATTTCAGGCAAACACTCATCCATACAAAGATAAATAAAATCTCAAAACAACTTTAAAAGAAGACTGGTGTTCTGTTCCAGGTGACTGCACAGATGACTGAGGTCAAAGTTCAATAAGTGTTCTTCACAAGTCAGCATTTCAGGTCAAGTACTCAACACAAGAAAGCCAAGGATGGTTCACATACAGTACCTTTGGATCCAGGACTGTTCCAAACACCAGGATGAAGAAGCCCTGTGAAAGATGGAGGGAGAAGAAGATCCATTTACAATACAATGATGGTAAGAATAACAAGTGTGGCATTCATCACATCACTACTATTCTGGCCATAAGAAAAGAACTCTATTCTTCTCATTCCCTAGTCTAAGGCCACAGGGCCTACTCATGGCCTACTTATGAGTTCGACAGATACTGTAAAAAAAAAAATTGTCAACAAAGAGTTCTGGCCACTGTAGACACAGAGCAAACCCTTGCTTTATGCAGGGACTTCTTAGAATCTTCAGGTTGAGAGGCATGAAAATGCTTTTCATTTTTCAGGAGCTGTTGCCCTCAGGATATAATGATTGAAAAAAGATATAATGGAGATGCTAGGCAGTGCATCTGAACAGTAATTAATAAAATACACTTCTACAGCACAAAGAAAAGCAGGCACACATGGTTGCCCATAACTCCTCATGTCATCCATGCAGAGGAAGACCCCATTGGTGAAATGAAGACCATCCTGCATAGCTACAATCCATTTGAGGTTTTGTTTTCATATTTTCAGTTTTCCACTAGTAACAACACAAAACCTCCCTAGAGGAAGGAAATTTCAAGGAACAGCTCCATTCTTTTCATGAGGAAAAGGAAGTTCAGAAGCACAACTTTTAAGATGCTCTAGACAGCAACATCCCTTAGACTCACTTATTGGATGTTGAATGGCTTGGGTGGTGCATGGACAGGGAAGGTGAGAAGCTGACCTTCCCTGGAGGCACCCCCTTGCTACATCACTCTGCTTTCCCAACTGAACGTGAGCCCAGTCAGAGAAACGCAGCTGCCACCATAAAGATGCAGTTAGAACAACAGCCTATTGCTAGCACAATTTGATGAAAATGCAGTTGACAGATGGAAGATGACAGGGACCAGTGTGAAGCCAGGAAGTTCATTCCTTCCTCTAATGTACTGGAATGCACTTTCCCATGTAGACAGTCCATAAATCCCAAGCCTGGTCTGCATGGAGATTTTATCAAACTGTATGGTTATTTTTAGAAATGTTTACAATTGTTTAATTTTATTTATGATTGACATGTGTGGAGTTTATGTTCGTATAACTATGGGTGGATGTGTGGATGGGTACCATAGCACACATGTAGAAATCAGAGACTTGCTTTCAGGGGTCAGTTTTGACAGTCCACACTGTGAGTCAGGGTCTCTCTTATTTCTGCCATGCTGCACACTCCATACTAGCTGGTCCATGAGCCTCTGGCCAATTCTCCAGTTGATCTCTCATCTTCTGGGAGGATTCTGGGTAACAGATGCTCAGCATTGTATCTGACTTTTCACATGTGTTCCAGAATGGCACTCAGGTTGTCAGGCTTGCACATCAAGCACTTTTATCTACTGTGCCATATCACTGGCTCTCACACCTCAAAGCCTAACCTGCCACTAACTCTCGCATGAACATGTCATGGTTGGCATAAACCATTAGTTTACAAAGTATTATTCTTGTAAATCTGCTTGGAACAGATACAGACCAGCTTGCTTTGATACTAGGGGTGCATTTCAAAATCAAAATATTAATGAAATTGGCCCAGGAACTTTTTTTTTAATTTAGTGTAGAGGTTTTAATTGGAATGGCCCCCAAAGGCTTATAGGTTTGAATGCTCAGTAGAACTATTTGGAAAGGATTAGGAGGTGTGGCTTTGTTATAGGAGCTGTGTCACTGGAGGTGGACTTAGATGTTTCAAAAGCCCACCACACTAGAATCAATTTCTCTGTCTCTTGTTGCAATCTGCAGATCAGGATGTAAAGCTCTCAGCTACTGCTCTAGCCCCATGCCTGTCTGCTTCCGGCCATGATGATCATGGACTAACACTCTAAACTGTAACCAAGCCCCCAGGCAAATGCTTTCTTTTAACTGTTGTCTTGGTCATGGTGTCTCCTCACAATAATAGAACAGTAACTAAGACATCTAAAAACCGAAATTGTAGAATATTTCCTCTACACAGTTTTGTGGGGTTTTGTTTTTTGATTTATTTTCTGTCTGGGTTTTTGTTTTGGCTGAAGGACTAAAAAGCCTGTCTCTCTTCATAGGAGTTTTAAATCCCTGGGGTTGATTTTATATATTTGTATATTCAACCTTTAATATAATGTTTGGCACCAGGCAGAGTGGCACATGCCTTTAATCCCAGGACTCAGGAGGCAGAGGCAGGTGAATCTGTGAGTTCAAGGACAGCTGGTCCACATAGTGGGTTCCAGGACAGTCAGGACTACATACAGAGAATCTGTCTCAAAACACAAATAATAATAATAATAATAGGAACAGAACCAAAATGTGTTGATTCTGTATTCCGATGTGCATATATTTAATAATTGTTTGTGGTCTCTTTGTGTGAGGAGTTACTGGGGATTGAAATAGGGGCTTTGGACATGCCAGGCAAGGACTCTACCACTAAACTATATCCTCTGCCTAATAACTTTATTACCCACCCAGAGTCTATATAGCCACAAATATTCCATCAAAATCACTTTTCATTGGTTTACATCACCTTGTAAGAAGTTTATTCACAGAGTTCAATATCTAACAGAGAATAGATGAAAGAATAAATCTTTTTTAAAAAATCAGCAGGGATAGATTCTCCCCATCTCTTTCAGGGGATAAAGCACAATGTAAGCAGGTAAGCCTCAAGTCTTTTTGCTGGTTTTAGTCTATAATGCTTTATTCTGCTACTAAAATAGCTTTGGGAGCTGAGGGTGTCTCCAAATCCCACCCAGCCCACAATAGCTCCCAGAGAACACAGGAGAGGCAAGAGGCAGCAGCCACTGGTGACACCCAAGGCAGCCACTGACTCCACACTAATACTTCAACCGTGGAGGGGCTGGCTAGGCTCCCAATCATTTCTGTAGGACTAGAATCAGAACCACTTTAGAAAGGCTTGCCTCCTGCATCTTCTGCCTTCCCACCTGTTTCAGAATCCCACCTGCTTTTGCTCGGTCAGCCTCAGCTGCCCCTCACCTCTTCTCACCTTAAGCCCATCTCTGCTGCGCTGCTTTTTATACCATTGATTATATCTGACCTCAGAGGACCCTTGGCCCTGCTCCCTTTACTCTCTCACTGAGCATCCTAAGGATGCCCTGCTACAGAGACAAGCAGAGAGTGTATCAAAACAGACAAAGAAAGAAGTTTGGGGAATACATGACTGTTGTTTTTAATCTAATTATTGTCCCTGTGAATCAGGGTCACTGAATTTTACTGATGGCTGTGTCTATAACCAGCTCACAAAAATTCCTGAACTATGAGTAAGTTTCCACAAGCCAGTAACAAGCCAGTATAGCTCTGCCTTCTCCCATCCCAGTATCTAGCCCTTGCTCACACTGGTTGGCAGCTGACCACTACTTCATAGGTACTGGCATCCCAATGATTTCATCCTTCTCCTTGCCAGGAGTAAAGACAGAAAACAACCTGAGTTTCAAGTTGATCCTATTATAAGTGAAAATGCCTGCAGTATCCAAACTCAGGTGCTCACAGTCCAATCCAGAACAAGAGTCACAAGTCAGCTAGCCTGAGGGGAACAAGGAAAGGCATTGCTGTGGCATGAGACAGGTATTTATTAAGGGTCTATGAAGAGTAGCCTGGAGATTCACTGAGCTGAAAGTTAGAAACCCTAGGGTCTTACCTTAGTCCCATTGATGACTAACTTTGTAAAGAAGTGTAATGAATTGAAAATTACTGGCATTGCTATAAATCTAGACTGCAGTAACACTTTTTATAGAAATATAGAAAATAGCCAAGATTTAAAATGTTACACTCACCCTAGTACTGTTAGCAGTGTTCTCCAAGGCATCAAAATGTTTAGTAAAGTGAATCATTTGTAGTCACATTTTGAAAGAGAAAAATGAGTAGATACTTGATTTGAAGTCCCCGTTACCACATATTTGAAAATACTTGCACTGTCTACTCTGCACACACACCCAGAACAATGTATAGCTTCATTTCTTCAGGAAACTAGAAGCTTTCTTTTTAATTAATTGCAATCTCTATATTTAATGTACATAATTTCAATCAAGAAGGAAAATGTTAAATAGAAAACATTGTCTAGACATTGTATAGACTCTATACACTAGACCAGTGGAAGACTATGATCTAATTTTAAGTGAGAAGGAAAGTTGCATCATGGCTATGATATCATTCAGCAGGCAAAGCACAGCCTACAGAACCCTGAGGTTGACCTCCAACACCATCTAAAATGGAATGTTGGAGGCATGCATGCCTAACAGGTACATAAGAATACACGTAAGTTTTCAATTCTCATATTAAGCATATTTTTGTATAAGCATACAGAAAGAATTTGCCAAGGATACACATGAAACTGTGAACATTGCTTAACCTGTACAAGTGTGAGAAGGGTGAAAAGAAATGACCTTTAAAGCTTCTTTGTGGGTTGGGGATGTAGCTCAGTGGTAGAGCACTTGCCTAGCAAGTGCAAGGCCCTGGGTTCAGTCCTCAGCTCCGGAAAAAGAAAGAAAGAAAGAAAGAAAGAAAGAAAGAAAGAAAGAAAGAAAGAAAGAAAGAAAGAAAGAAAGAAAGAAAGAAAAGCTTCTTTGTATAACTTGCCTTGTTCAAATAAAATGGTATACACTGCTATCTAAAAAGTCTAAGTAGTAGACAATCTAACAAGTGTAAAAAGTATAACACCTCCAGTCTAAGACTAAATTTTAGAAGAGGTGATTGCTTGTTTTCTGAATAGTAACTAGGGCTTAGCGATACAGCTCACTTGGTGGAGTATTTGCCTAGCATGCATGAAGCCCTGGGTTCAATGTCCAGGACCCCATAAATGATGCATGATGGTGCACAACTGTAATCCCAGTACCTGGGAGATGGAAGGAAGAAGATCGAAAATTTAAGATCATAGTGAGTTTGAGGCTAGCCTAGGATACATAAGATACATCTCAAAAACAACAACAACAACAACAACAAAAAAAAAAAAAAAAAAAAAAAAAAAAAAAAAAAAAAAACACCTCAGCCTATTAATAGATATTTATGGTCTTTGGTACCTAATTTTAGTATTTGACTTGTTGCTTTCAAATTCATCATTTATTTCATTTTCTGAGCACCTCTAGAAAGTGGTGGCATTGTACTCTCTTTTATATGAGAAAAACATGCTCACAAAAACTAGACATGCAAAGATCATGCTACATATTCTTAGTAAATATGAGAGTCAGAATTCAAATCTGGGTCTTTCTGAAACAAAAATGAATCTCTATTTCACTGCCTTCTGCATTAAACATAGTGCCACATGTTCCTGATTATAAAACAGCTGCACATACTGTCTCACTTCAGATTCTACCACAGCATATGGACTTACCTGTAATGCATTGAGTAAGGAGAAGATGATATGGAAGGCCAGGGAGCGACCATCGATGACTGTGGCTATTCCGAATCCCCAAGTCAGCCCCAGCAGTGGTGTGAGGATGGCAATGTTCTTACAGATCCTCACAATGGCTCTTACTTCCTGGAACATGGAACTACCAATGGCAGCTCTCTGGGTCTTGATGACAACCAGCGTGACTGTAATCAAGTTTACTACTACGATGGTCAGAGCTGGGACCACAAAGGCCAGAAGAGCCTTGGTCATGTCCCAGTTAAGCCAGCAGGCCTCAGGCCGGAGGTAACCTTTTCTAGGCTCTGTAACAGCCAATGTGATGACAGCAATCACCAAAGGGCAACCATAGCCCACTAAGAAGAGAGAGGCCACCAGGAATGACTTGGGCAGTGTATGGAACACGATCAGAATTCCATAGAGAATCAAGAGAGCCTTGGCAAGCATCCAGAAAAACACAGCCAGATAGAAGAAGTGAACAAAAAATGTTGCAGCCACACATCCATTGTGGTGGGATACTGGGCCACTGAGGAAGGAAGCCACAATGAACCACACATCAGCCATCAGCAAGGTGGCTGCAATGTTAGCAATACACAGGTGACGTAAATATGAGATCTCTGTCTTTGTTACTTGACTCCAGACTAAGGCCTCAATGGACAGGCAGATGATCAGGCTGCAGATGGAAATGCCTAGGCCTATGTATGTGATGTAAATTAGAACCGGGTTCTCCAAGGTGTTGGGTGACATGAGAATGGAGAAAGAGGTGAATGACTTGCTCGGCCAGCACCTGCAAACAGCTTGCTGGGAGTTTTCTCGCATCAGCTGACAAGCTCGCTGGTCCCATCTGCTCTCCAGGGAGTGCCAGCCCACACACTGGGACTTCCTCCCTTCTGCCTTACTAATTTTTTCAAACATCAGTGAAATTTTTTTAAGCTCCTTAGGCAAAATGACAGACAGGACAAGCCCATTCACAGTCATGTTTTCCAAAAGACTGGCTTCCAGGATGGCCCCAAGAGTTGGAAACGCAATGCTGATGACCTGGGAAGGAGATGGAACCTTCTGAAGCTCTTCAGTTGTGAGCAGTACCTTCCCAATAACTTCATTACTTGTATCATTAATGCGCATCGAGAAAGTGAAATTCTTCCCAAGGCTGTCCCTGGACATGACAGTACCCATGGTATGAATGAAGACATGTGATATATTGATGGGATGTTCCTTCACAAATAGCTTGCTTGCAAATGAATCGATTGATTGAAGCAAGACACAGCTGCTGTTCCTGTCTTGGATGAAGGTCCAATTTGATATGCTTTTGCTGTTAAGAATATGGTTAGCCATGGCACTGTAACTCTGTCAAAAAAGAACTGGGATTAGTTGTGAGCCACCCTTTGAAACTCTCAATACATATAAGACTTGCTTTTACAAAGTGTGGTCTTCTAACCAGTAGCATAGACACTCCCAGATACCTCCGAGAATTGCAGAATCTCACATCTACCCTAAACTCAGTGGATCATGTTCAGTATCTTAATTGAACCCCTGGTGACTTGCTTGCACAATAAAGCTTTTAGTTTACTTGCAGCCATGTCCAACCCACACACTGTATACATCCCATAATAGGTAATAATGCAGCTCAACACATTTGTAGATGACAGTACCATATCCCAACATCAGAAGATTGGACAGGGGCCCAGATACAGCTCAGTCACTAAAGCGCTTGCCATACAAGCATGAGGACCCAAGTTCAGATCCCCAGTACCATGTTAAAGATAGATACTGTAGCACATTTGTAATCCCAGCACTAGGGAGGTAGAGACAGGTGAATCTCAGATCCTTATTTGGCCAGTCAATATAACCAAATCAATAATCTCCAGGATCAGCAAGAGACTCTGTCTCAAAAAATAATGTGGGAAGAAACTGAAAAAGACATTTGACATGACCCTCTGACCTCCAACACATGAACACCTACACACACGAGTACACACCCATACATGTACACATACATACCCCCTACACACACACATAATACACCATTGGATACCATTTAGAGGATTTATTTGTAAAGGAATTCCTTGCCTTGATTTCCTCTTATTTGTTCAATGCCTTCCCATGAAACCTACAGGTACGCAGCCTTTACATGCCCATTTCTACCAACAGTTCCACTGTAAACCTGGGCAAAACCCATCATTTAATTGCCCTTTCAGAGTACCCATAATGTAGCTGACATCTATTAGTCCCAGCTGTGCCACAGGATCCTATATAGAAATACGCTGGAAACTAGAACTTGACCACAGAGGTTCAATCACCCTTCACTACTGTCTACTTTAAGCATCAAAACCATGAAGAAATGAATCCAATTCCATTTCACATTTCTGTAGTTCAAAGGTTGGGCCATATATTTTGCTTCCCATTTTAATGATTTGTTCTAATTCACAAATGAATGTAAGTCTTCCTTTGTGCATGACCCACAGTGTTTCTTCAATAATTTCAGTAGCTTAAATATGCTTAAAGAAAGCAGAGTCGACTCTGGCCCCCAACAGACTCATAACCTCACAGGCTCAACTCCTCCAAGACCCAGGCCTTTAAAGACTCAGGCAATCATAGAATCAATCCCTCACAGCCTTGGACCCTCACAGATTCCACCCCTCATAGAATCAACCCTTCAAAAGATCAACCTCTCATGGACTCAACCTCTCCCAGACTCAACCCATCACAGACCCAAACCCTGGGGAAATATTAAAAAAAAAAAATACTGAGATGAGTAACACAGAACCAAGTAAGCTCTCTCTACTAACATGTCTTGACCTGATATGTTTATTTTATTCTTTTGTTTACTCTTCTTCCTTCTATAAGATTCATTAAGCACTTTTTATGTGGGACATTGGAAATATCAAGGAGGAATATGTGGTTCCCAATCCCTGGGAAGCTCAGAGGGTATTCCAACTAACCTAAATTCCTTTCCCAAAGAGAGAACACCTTCTGATCTGCAAGCTCACACACCTTCATCTTTTCCTCATTGACCTTTCTGGTTAGAGCTGTCGAGATGTTATGCAAGAGCTCTACCACCACAGCAATATTTCCTGGTATTCGGGGAGACTTCTGAATGTTTCTGATGATGCAAGACAAATCCTTTGGACATTTTTCCATCAACATATCTGTTATGGTTTGAGATTGTCTGTGAGACTCATGTAGAGCTATAGTTGATTCAGATGATTGAACTGAAAATAACTCCACATCCTCCTGAAACAGGACCAAAGTAAAGAAATCTTTTATTAGTTTGTATTAAATACAAAAGTACTTTTGCTAGAATTTAGAAGAGCCCTACTATTCTATTGTATATCATGTAATATGCTTTCATGTTCCATTTTTCAAAGTAGTATCTAAAGTGGAATAATTTGACTAATACCAAGTTATATAAAGCAAAATATAAATCTGTTTTTTTTTTCAGACACTCCCTGTGTATGTACATTTAATGTATATCTTATATATTTATATGGATTCTTATTGCCATTTAACTTATCTTTATATTCTCAAGAGGTGAGCCAAGACACCATGTTTGGTTTTTTAAATAGCAGGAGCTAGAGAGATGGTTCAGCAGCTGTTCTTGCAGAGGACTCAGGAGTCAGTTCCCAGAACCCACATCAGGTGACTCACAGCTTCCCACAACTCCAGCTCCAGGAAACCTGAGGCCTTTCCAGGCACCCACATCATATGAAGATCCTGATGGGACTACAGCTTCTCACCTAGCAAAGTGTGAGGTGCAGCCCAAATTTCATGGGTCTAACAAGTTTGGGGGGATATTATGTCAGCAAAGTACACTATGAGTATCAAAGGGCTGAAGGCAAAGATGATGAACTTGGTCATGATAATTCTAGATGCCTTTGCTTGCTCTACCTAAATGACCAGGTTCCTTCATGTCATTCAGGATGCAGGATATACTACCCAAACTTTCAGATGCACCAAGTGAAGTGAGGGGAGATAGGTAGATATTTATGTATTCAAGGAGAAACAACCTATTGCTACCATGAAAGCCTCTCTTCTCCCCTAAGTGGGCAATATGATCACCTGAAGTTCCTGATTTACTCATAGATCCCACATGAGAATCCTGATACACAAGAAAGGACATTACCTCAAAGATGCTGATGGCATTAAGGGTGTGGCAGGTTTCAGTGACTTTGTGCCATTTCTTGGCCTTACAGGCAAATTTCATGTTGCCCTCACTGTCTGGAGGGCAAGATTGAAAGCAGGGGGCAGTATTGTCCTTACATACACCATCACATACATCTGGGGGAAAAAAAGGCATCCATATCAGATAGAAAGTTCTGAGGTTGTGGCTGCTTGGTCATTCAGTGTGAAGACACATCAGTTCTGTAGACATGGGTATCTTTTCTCAGTAAGATTGAAGATGATTAAAAATGGCTTAGGCAGACATAGCACAGTTATGAAACAGGATTCTGTTCCTTCTGACAAAACTACACACCAAATCCCAATGTATAAAACTGACTAGGGTATAAACTCCTCCCATTAAGTAAGAGGGACAAACCCATGGAACTCCCCGATGCACACAGAGCCCCCTAAAGATCTCCTCAGAGTCCTAGAGATACCCAGGTCAGCTCTTGTTTGGAATCTACTCCCCTTGACATTCCCAAGGAAGCTTCCTGGTCCAGAATTTTATAGCAAGCTCCATGGTCAATGAGATCCATTCTAGTCGCTGCCCTGGTTTGAATTAGCTCAATGAGAGAATCACAGCAAAGAAGTCTGAGACTAGGTAGAGCTGAGGATGCTGGGAAGATATGAATATGGCTGGAGCTAAAGACACAATGGATTTGCATGTAAATAATCAAAGTACAAATGTAATCTATCAAGGTGTCTCATCTCTCATGCCATGAGCCAAAGGGCTGAGAGTTGCCTGCTCTCACAACAGATGACCAAACTTCTGTGTGATTGGTAATGGCTGCCAACATACCACGTGGCCTGGAAATCACCTTCTCCTTGCTTTTGCTGGTGGCCTGAAAAGAGAAAATCAAAATTCTCAGCAAAATCAAATGTCAACAGGTGATACCGCTGGTTCATTTTAATCACAGACAAACAACCATAACCGAGACAGCCATGATGAAACACAATCACCGGAAGTCCAGCTGTTGCATATGGCCCAATGACATTTCCTTCTACTTTTCCTCCCCAGTGCCAGGCAGTGGGATCCTCTCCTCCCAGTCAGAATTCTCTATCATTGCAGTCTATAGTCTGCACCTAAACTATATTTTGGGTGGAGGGAAGTTTACTACTTCACTTGTATGGGCCCCATTGAATCCTGGGAGAAGGTCTTGCCACATGATCACATGTTCACATGATCATATTTACCATATTTTCAAAGACAAAATATTCTAACTACCTTCCATCTATTGAGATTATCCATTTCTGTCGCTCTGTCTCACCCCTCCCCTTCATACTCTGTCCTGTTTGGGGTATCACTAGAGTGGTGCATTTATTAATGAAATCCAGACAAGGAGCTGAGTGAGGACCACATTTCTTTGGATTTAATAGGATACATTTATACTGTTTGCAGTCACTTCTAAATTACAAGAACATCAACCCTTAATGGTCATTAATTCAAAATTAATGGCCACAGAACAGCACAATGCTGTGGGATGTTCTGTATGTCAAATGTGTTGCTCTGACTGGTTAAAATAAAGAAAGTGCTGATTGACCAGTAGCCAGACAGGAAGGATAGGGCAGGCGGGACAAGAAGGAGAATTGTGGGAAGTGGAAGGCTGGGTGGCAGAGACACTGCCAGCCACCGCCATGACAAGGAAGATGTAAGGTTCTGGTAAGCCACAAGCCATGTGGCAACTTATAGATTAATAGAAATGGGTTAATTTAAGATAAAAGAAATAGATAACAAGAATCCTGCCATGGCCATACAGTTTATAAATAATATAAGCGTCTAAGTGGTTATTTTATATGTAGGTTGTAGGACCATGTGGGCTTGGTTACACCTGGAGAGAAGATCACCAACTACAGCACAACAACAAATGTTGAGTGCCCTGACGTCTTGCAGCTCTTTGGAAAGAAACTTGAAGTTTTCCCAACTTTCATAGCAATCCTACATATTTACATAAAACTCCTAATAACAAGTGGGAGAACTAAACAGTGTTTTCCCACACTAGCAGCAATAAGAGAAGTGTAGGTCAATGCAAAAAGAAAGAATGGGGAGCTGGAGAGATGGCTCAGCAGTTCATTATGAACACTAGCTGTTCTTCCAGAAGACCTGGGTCCAGTTCACAGGACCCACATGGCAGCTCACAGCCATCTACAACTACAGCTCCAGGACCTCCTAGGGCACCAGACACATACTTGGTGCACAGATATACATATAGACAAATCACCCATATACATAAGATAAATGTTTAAAATAAGATTTTTAAAATGATAGAATGATGTTTTTTATTCTCTATATAGAAGAAATTATAAGTTCATCTGTATGTAAAATGTAAGAGAAAATGCAAGTACAGCTCATGAATTAAGTATTACTAGTATTTTTTTTTGCTGAATGCACTACTAAATAATGTTGAGAAATTACTGAATACAAATCCTTTAACCAATTCTGTTTGACATTTATTTTGATTCCTTTTCTCATTCTAAGAAAATACTCACTTTCATTTTGTATTTCATGCTACTCTTCTTTAAGGGAGTGGCCCTCACCCTACCCACCCATGCACATCTGGCTATCCTGAGAAAATGGGTTAGGAAAAGCCCACCAGCCCACCTGCGCTCAAATCCTGAACTGTCTCCTGAGGAGGGAACATTAACCTCTCTGTGCCTCCATTTCCCTGTCTATAAGCAGAACAGGCATTACTGCTTTTGTGGGGGAACAAATGAGTTGACACATGAGAAACCCTTAGGTCCACCCTCAAAAGTGTGAGATCTGTTTATGGTTTGGCTGCTGGGATTATTCTGATACTGAATAGTGATTACATCGAGCTCATGTTTCACCCTTTCAAGCTGTCTTTTCTGATGGAGTTCTAGATGCTCTAACTCTCCCTCTGCCTTCAGAAGGACTTGTTACCCACACTACCATACAACACTGCCTAGCCTCCACTCACCTGCCTGCTACCTCAATAATCTTTTCCATGTTATGTTCTCAATTAAATTTTAAGTTCCTTAGAAACATGATTGTGTATTGTCTCCCTTTACCCTGCTAAGTAAAGGTCTTGTACATATGTACACTCTTGTAATAACATATTGGTATGCATGGTACACTCACAAATACAGGCATGTATATGTTAACGTGTATAGGAAAAGAGGCAAACTCAGTATTCCCATTTCTGAACAAAATAAGTGCCCTCTAGTGGCTGAGAAGAGCATTATCCATGGCTCCAACTTTATTCCAAGATTCTAGTTATTGAGGAAGAAATAAGATTTCTGGGCATTGTCATTTGGCCGACATATGATACTCAGTTTATTTTCCTATTAACAATATTATTTTTCTCTATGTCATCAAAAACAATACAGAATATTCCCTGTTTTCCTATCAAATAAAACTATGAAAACTCTGAATTGATGTCTATCCATAGCTGAGAAGGTGTCACTGAGAAATTCATGAAACAGAATGCCCTGGGACTCACAAGTGTATGATGGCCCCTCATTTTCATTCATGCAAACAAATCCCTGGGGTTTCAGTCAAAAAGTTGCATTGCTTCCACTAAACCATAAGATCTACAATAATATTTCTAGAGATCTTGAAGACTATCTTGATAGTACATCTTGTGGTGATACTTTATTTGTGCTGAAATGTGATATTTTATTTATATGTTAATAAATAAAATTTGCCTGGAGATCAGAGGTCAGTGAGCCATAAACAGAAGTCAGACGGTGGTAGCCTACGCCCTTAATCCGATCACATGGCAGGCAGAGTCTCTGCATGGTCAAGGACACAGCCAAGTATGGTGACACGAACCTTTAATTCCAGTGTCAACCATAGAGGCATGGAGGTCTGTATAGACAGGCAGTGACAAGGAAGTCATGTGGCTGGGCTTAGAGCCAATGACAAGGCAGAACAGCAAGGCAATTAAAAACACAGGTTAGATGGGAAGAAGCTCTCTCTGTGGAAGCTACTGCTGGTGGTATACTAAGGCTAGTTGTGGCTATTGCTCTGATCTCTTCAGCTATTACCTCTGTTTGGTTCTGTGTTTCTTATGCAATAAGACTGTTTAGGAATTCATCTACACCATCTAATCTCCTTATTTTACAAATGAGAATGCAGAGGCTGTCATAGATGAGGTGACATGAAGAAGGCCGTGCAGGGAACTCCTCTTATTCCTGAGATTAGAATTTGTTCTCCTAATTCCTTCAGCACGTCTCTACCAAAGGTCAGACATCAGATCAGGTTCAGGTTCAATAGGCAGAGGGGATGTATGGCAGGAATGAAGGCCTCTCAAGTCACCCAAAACCCATATTGACATGGCCACGTTCGGCAATATATCAAGGTCAACAGCTGTGGAGGACCATTGGTCACTAAACAAAGTCCACAACAAGTTCTGAAGAGTCTACCTTCTTAGAGGAAAGACCTGATTTGGTTCAGCCCAGTTTGTTTTCTGAGGTACATCATGTCCAGTTCCTATAGTAAGTTCATGTCTGGGTAGCATCCAAAGTGGGGGACTTTAGCTTCAAATGTTAACATTCCTCAACCTCATCTGACACAGAAAGGCAGATGCTAGCCTGCAACCCGCTTAAACTGCAGAGCTTCCCAGTGTAAGTCAGGGGAGGGGCAGCTCCTGGCAGCTTGAGAACCAGAAATTCATCGAATGGGAAGCAAAGGATAAGATGTTCCAGGTAGGGTGAGCCCCAACAATAACAAGAATAACTGTTTCCCCTGCTCTGCCTACCCCACATTTTATTGAAAATTGTAGATGAGAAAAACAAAAGATAGTACCAAGCTGTGGGCATCAGAATGTGTCTTCCCAAAGCATCTATAATTTCTCTCAGAAATCGGATTTCAGTTCAATGTTGGGTTGAAGGGAAGTCACAAAGAAGAAGGGTAAAGTAATTAGATGGTGAATATTGATTGGAAAAATTCATGACAAGAACTTCCAAAATCATTCTCGCCTAAGGAGGCTCTTGTTCACCTTATCTCATATGGAGCACATCCTTCATCACCGACCTCAGTCTCTGTCTATAAAGTAAGGGATGAGAGCTTCGCCACTTAGTTCTAGGGTGGCCTCCCAGGTCTTCTGTCAAATAATAGTATTCTTTTCCCAAAATTCTCAAAATATTTTAAAATCGTCTCTATCCCAATGTTCCTTCACACCTTATTTTAAACAAATAAGAGGAAAATTAAAATATGGTATGAGGGAAAATATACCACAAAGAGCGGCGGGGCTTACTGCCCCTCCAAAAGTTAAAAGGGTAATTTCCTATAGACCCCACCCTTGTTCTTCCGTCCATACGCTAAAAGGAAATGCTATTACCACTTTGAATGGGACGGTACCACATTAAGCCAAATCGTTTTGAGGTCCTGTCCACTAAAAGTCTCTAGTTTCTCCTAGTCGCTGTGGCAGCTTTCCCTACCTCTACCATTAAGGCCCTCAGGAAACAGCAGCACCCTAGATTCCAGTGAAAGGGTCAGTGCCCAAGAACAGGGGGAGTGGGGTGATTATCCTTGAATCATCTCAGTTTTGTTGTGTTTCAGATCTGATCGGGGGAAATTAATGTGAGTCAAATTCATAGCAAAGGGGTCTTCTCTGTCACAGGTCATTGCCATTTCTTTTTTTATATAGTTTTAAGATTTATTGCAGGCCAGAATGTGGCACCAGATCTCATTACGGATGGTTGTGAGCCACCACATGCAGTTGCTGGGAATTGAACTCAGGGCCTCTGGAAGAGCAGGCAGTGCTCTTAACCACTGAGCCATCTCTCCAGGCCCTGTTGTCATTTCTTCAGGTTGTGCCGGCCCACTCCATCACCACCCTCCCCTTATATTTCAGCTCTCGGGTAAAAGAGCTGGTAACTGAGGAATTCATTGTCCGCTTGTTCTCTCCACCAGCTCATCGTCCACTCTTTCCCCGTTTTTTACCTGGCAGAATATTTTGCAGGACTCTGTAGGCAAAAGAAGCACCAAGCCGTACAACCAAAGGGCGGGGATCATTGTCTTCCACACAGCTGATATTCTTGCTTCTGTCAAAATAATGAAAAGGCGAACCGTCTCTGATCTGAAGCTCTTATAGCGCCATGCCTCTGAAGGCACAGTTCCACATCTTCAGCGCTGTCTAAGCAGCTCTCTGGCCAGCAGTGAGAGCCCTGTGTCCGACCGCGGTCACTGCCTGCAGGGAGGCTCCAGGTGGACGTGCCAGTCCTGCTCTCTGCTCTCTTGTTGATTTGCATGGCACGCCTCACGTGGGAATCCCGCTAAACAAAGCTCCTTGATGGATTTCACCTGGCCTACTGGCTCTAACAAATAACAGCCTGTGTTCGGGCAGTGGGAATGACAGCTCATTCCCCCGGTTAGAACAGGGCTGAGAACTGTGTAGGTGGCTACAGAAGATGAGCAGGGATTCTTGTGGATAAGCTCGGCCTACAAATACCTCTGAAGAATAAATAAGTGCTGGGCTTATCCTCTTATCTCCATCTCAACCCGAGAGGTGTGTCTCCCTGAGTAAACAGTGATTCCAGCGATGGTATGTTCTCGTTATGTCTAACAGAAATTACAAAACTAAAGCGATCGCTTGCCATCGCAAACAGTGTTGGGATATGACAGGCATACAATACACTCAGTAATACACCCAACAGAGGAAGAGAAAGGATGAGGAGGGCAGGAAGAGAGGAAAGAAAGAAGGAAATGTGGGGGAGATCTGACAAAATGCATAAGGAACACAAAGGATCAAAAAGATTCGAGGATTCACCTGAGAATATTAACATTAAATCTTACGATTTTCATCCTGAGTGAGATAGTAATTAAATGATGTTAGATGTCTGCACTTCTAGATAAAAGGACTTGCATGATCAGAATTCTTGCATGATCAGAATTCACTGTATGCATGAATGAAAATTGCATGTATAAATCCATTATTATCCATAATTAATATATATTCCTATAAAGCTTTAAAAATAAGATTCAGCATGTACCCAAAAGCATGTGCCCCTCCCACCATGAAGATAGTTGGTAGATAGAGAGGTAAATGATAGATAGATAAGTAGATGGGCAACAGATGAATAAATGATACACAGATGAAGAGACAGATAGATAGATAGATAGATAGATAGATGTAGATAATAGATTATAGATCGATTTGATAGATAGATGATTGTAGATGATAGACAGATAAATAGACAGGATACATACATGCATAGATGATTGATAGATGATAGATAGATAGATAGATAGATAGATAAATGATAGGTTATTGATGGAATAAAATTCAGAAGACTTGGTTGTTATTGGAAAGCCCTGGAACTATCATAATAGTTGATTTTTAGCTATTTGACCACTCTTAGCCAAAAAGAATTCTTCTACCCAGTCATGCATCATATACAATGGCATTACTTAAATGATGAAATTATATTGATTTTTAAGTTCATGTTTTCTACCCTGAAAGATTAATCTAACAGGAATTCCAATAAAAATATTTACAGCACATCTTTCAGCATTCCGTTAGTACATTTATGGCTCTCACACAAAAGGACAAACATACTGCCCATTGCTTTTAAATAGCCATGCAAAGGGCACATAATTCCCAATAAACGCACAGCTATTTTTACATCTTTTATTTCATCCTAAGGCACTCAAGTAGATAGTGGCTCCCTATGAAAAGCATGCTAATGATCTGTCAGACCATCACCAAGGCTATCATTACTTTGAGCACACTTAGTATAACAGAAACATTAAAGCTGTGGATGAGTTTCTTGCCATAATTCTGAGAAAGCCTAAAAGGAAAGCTAAATATTTCTGAATTATTTTTCTTTTTAAATTTTGTCATCAGTATGGGATACAGCATAGTAGTAACATATTTGCAAAGCTGTAGTTTCAATCTCTGGCATCTCTCCTCTCTCTCACAAACACACACACACTCTCTCTCTCTCTATTCCCCCCCCCCTCTCTCTCTCTCTCTCTCTCTCTCACACACACACACACACACACACACACACACACACACACACAGAGCAATAACAACAATAACCATTCCACCCAAACAGAAATCCCTTAGAAGACTGGGAGATGGCTAAGTCAGTAGGGTGTCTGTTGTGCAAACATGAGAAGCTGAGTTCAATCTCCAGCACCCTGATAAAAACCAAGAGTAGCAACCAAGAGAAGCTTCAGGCACCTCTAACACCAGCACTGGGTAAGCAAAGACAGAGGGTCTCTAGGGTTCCCTGGACAGCCAGACTGGGCAAACTGTCAAATTCCAGATTGAGTAAGAGATCTCCAAAAGATAAAGCAGAGGGACTGAAAAGATGGCTCAAAAGTTAAGAGCACTTGATGCTCTTCCAGAGGATAGGAGTTGGGTTCCGAGTACCCAGACTGTGCCACTCACAACTGCCTGTAATTACAGCTCCAGAGCACAGGCACACATGCACACTTGCATACACACACACACACACACACACACACACACACACACACACACAATTTAATGATGATGATGATGACGATGTAGACAGCAAATGAGGAAGATCACTGGGAGTTCAAGGCCAGCCTAAACTGCGTTGCTAGGCCCTGTCAAAGAAAGAAAGCAAGAAAGCAAGCATGCAAGCAAGAAAGAAAGGAGGGAGGGAGGGAGGGAGGGAGGGAGGGAAGAAGGGAGGGAAGGAAGGAAGAGAGAGAAAGAAAGAAAGAAAGAAAGAAAGAAAGAAAGAAAGAAGAGAGAGGAGGGCAGGAGGGAGGAAGAGAAAGAAAGAAGGAGGAAGAGAGGAAGGAAGGAAGGAAGGAAGGAAGGAAAAAGGAGGCATTACTCAACCCAAAAGCTTAGGAAGCCATTTTTTTTTTTTACAAAATGACAATGAGCTCTACAAGTCAAGATGGAAATTGTTTGGTTTGCCTATAATTGTTATGTATTACTCATAAAAACTGTGACTATATTTTATTTTGCTTTAATTTTTTTTTTAAGAGAAAGGGACTCTCTACATAGCCCTTACTGTCCTAGAACTCTCTATATAGACTAGACTGGCCTCAGCCTCACACAGATCCACCTGCTTCTGCCTCCCAAGTGCTGGAAGTGAAGTTGGGTGCCACCCGCATAGTTTGCTTTAATGTTTAAAGAATTAGAGTCAGTGGAATGTTTATAAAAATAGCTTTGGTTATTATGAAACGTATGTTTCTATCCATGGTAAGATGATCACAAAATGTTTTAAGTGGAAACATTCCTCACTAGAGGCCTTCATTAGATTTTGCAGGGTGGCCTATTTGATGGTTCTGTTGCTACAGAGACCCAGAACCTTCTAATACCATCTTTAGTACCCAAGAGTACCTTGTCATGCATAGAAACCAGACTATGGAATACTGTCTTTCCCTAAGTTTCAGAATAGAATGCCTCACTTTTTTGTTTGTTTGTTTGCCTTTTTTCTCAAGGATAAAGATATTTCCTGAACTTGACCTTTTCTTGGAAGATTTGGTGGCATCTGTTGTTAGCCAGCATCCTACTGTTTTAGCCTTGGCCAACGACGGATGGATGCACCCTGATAAATGCTGTCATTATGAGAGACGAGGGAGAAACACATAGCAGTTCTTAGTGTCTCTTTACTGTCCAGATCTGTGGTTCACTATTTCAGTGCTCTCAAATAATCCCGAGCTTCTGAAAGGAGTCTGAGCTTCCTAACTGAAGAGCTGTTGATAAAGCTGGCTCTTCTCATCCCACAGGTGCCGGGCCCCACATCTGGCATCTGAACCCAAGTCTGTAGCTATCCCAGACTTTTACCATGCCACCGTTCTAGAACCAACGTAGAAGAGCTGGTCTTTGCACCCATTTCACATAGAACTCTCATCTTGATGCTGTAACAAATGTATGAGCTACGCCGGTAGACGCCATCACTCTCTCCTACCGAAGAGGAACTGTGGTTCAGATGGTAAATGGCTTTCCCAAGGTCACATTTCAAGTTATTGGAAAACTCAGATTCATCTTGCAACTCCTGATCCAGGGCTCCTAACTGAGGTCGCCCTTTGTTGCCCATGAGGGATTGGCACCAGGACCTTCCTTGTATAACCAATATTTGGGAATGTACAAGGCTTGTGCATAAGTTGCATATGACCTCTCCATATCCACCATTAATCATCTCTAGATTATCTCTAATAACTACACAATACAGGGAAGCAGGAGATGAAGCAGTTTGGATCGGAAAGCAAGGTCCAGGGTTGCTGAGCTTGCTCAGAGAAAGGCAGAGAGAGAAAACTCCAGTCTCATTTCTGGCTCTGGATGAAGTCATCAGGAGGTCATATGTGAGTGCTGCTGGGCAAAAGAATAAAACCCTGTTTAGGTGCGATGGTGCCTGCCTGAAATCCCAGTGGTTCCAGAGGCTGAGGCAGGAGTTCAAGGTCAGCCTGTACTGCACAGTGTGTCAAAAAAGGACAAGGAAGAGGAGGAGAAGAAAGAGGAGAAGGAAGGGGAGGAGGAGGAGAAGGAGGAGGAAGGAAAGGAGAAGAAAAAAGCAGCAGCATCAAATATAGCATGTGTATCAGAAGGAGGAGGTAACACAATATAAATACTAAGTAAATAGTACTGTTATACTGTATTTTTTTAAGATTTATTTATTATATATACAGTGTTCTGCCTGCATGTATGCCTGAAGGCCAGAAGAGGGAACTAGATCTCATTGCAGATGGTTGTGAGCCACCATGTGGTTACTAGGAATTGAACTCAGGACCTCTGGAAAATCAGTCAGTGCTCTTAACCTCTGAGCCATCTCTCCAGCCCCATAGTTAAATCCACAGATGTGACTCTGATGGTCATGGAGGGTCAACTCTGCACTGTTCTGTGCTTGCCTCCTTCTCTGCCCTTGTTGGAAATGGAGAGCACTGGTTGTCCTTACTAGTAAAGCAACCAATGACAACAGTTATGTGGAGTCTGTCTCCCAGATTCTTGGATGTTCCAACAGAGATTTTCTGAGGCAGTCCCTCCAGTAGCAGAACAGGAGCAATCATCAGAAGCAAGGATGACTGTTTGTGGCCCAAAACAAACACATAGAGCTGCCTACTCACATGTGGGTGAGCCCTCAGTTTCCCCAGAAGCCCAGTTTGCTAAAGTGCAAGTCATTCTCATAGGTTCTTCAGAGCCAGTTCCTCTAAACCAACGGCTCTCAACTTGTGGGTCTCCACCCCCACAGTAGTTGTATATCAGATATCCTGCATATCAGATATTTGCATTACAATTCATAACAGTAGCAAAAGTACAGTTATAAAGTAGCAATGAAAATAATTTTATGGTTAAGGGAACTGTATTAAAGGGTTGCAACATATCAAGAATGACTGGTCTTTGCCACTGTTAAATTGGGCTCTTTCCTCTTCACACATTCAGGTCTCAAGCTGTGCTGGAAGCAGATGAACACTCAGTCTAAGGCGAAAACAGCATGCAGGGTGAGCATGTGCACACGGCATCTGTGTCAGGTGCGGGCCAAGGTGTGTCCCGAGAACCATCTACCCCATGAACCACCACAAAACACCAAGGACAATTTACCATCATCCGGACTCTGCAAACATTGAGACTAATAACATGAGAAATTTAGGGCTGGGGTAACAGCTGAGTCAGCCCAATGCTTGCTGTGCAAACATGAGAACCCAAATACAATTTCCCTGACCCAATCCAATGGTGGAAAGAAAAAAAAAAAACTGACTTGTACAAGGTGTCCTCTGACCTCCACACCAAGTAAATAAATAAACGTGTGAAGTTTTGAATTAAGAATTCTGAAATGGGGGGCTGGAGAGATGGCTCAAAGGTTAAGAGCACTGGCTGCTCTTCTGGAGGTCCTGATTTCAATTCCCATCAACCACATGGTGGCTCACAACCATCTCTAATGAGATCTGATGCCCTCATCATCTAGCATGTAGCTATACACATCAGCAGAATACTGTATACATAATAAATAAATAAATAAATCTTTTTTTAAAAAGAATTCTGAAATGGAGTAGAATGCCATAGAAAAGTACGATTCTTTTGATAAAGTACTAAAAAGTACTTTTTTTTCACTCCATTTTAACTAGCCATAGATTAGACAGAAACTCCTGACATGTCCCCAAGTCCAGAATATACCCGTCGGAAACCTGCCCTGAGGACTGGTGCTTCATGGGCTCCCACAGCTTAGCAGAGAGTCTAGCACAGGGGAGATGGGAAAGAGAGACTCCAAGGCAAAGGTCTTAGTCCAGTCATGAGGCTCTGCCATACACTTCAAAGATTAGTTCAGTGTGAGTCTTGGAGGGCTCTTCAAACTGCAGCACCATCCAACTGAAGAATTTTTAAACTAGATGTTCAGGATGCATCTCAAAATGGGGAAAGGACCATGAGACTTCCTTGTCTGGTAGCAGTAAGGACTCCAGGCCTATCCCCAGATGAAAACAGAAAACAAAGCCTTAACATATTTGCACATGCAATGCATGGAATTAGAGGAAACTCTGGTACTGCATTTAACAAAAGCTCAGTGTCAGAGAGCTGGACCAGATGTGCGGATTTGTTCCCTATCTCTCATCAAAGATGTTCTCACCAGTCTTACCAATCCTGCTCTTCCTAAGAGGCTGACTTCCTCAGACTCTCTTGTCTCTGCTTTCAGTAGAGTTCTCCCAGTCAAATTCATTGGTGGGAGATTACATTGGTGCTGGAGATTCTGGGTTTGGATCTCCAGCACCCAGGTAATCCCCAACATGGTTGCAGGCATGAGCTTGGAGGGGCAAAGATGCCTAATAAAACCTCTGGCCTCTACATACATGTTCATGCATGCGAGCGAGCGCGTGCGCGCACACACACACACACACACACACACACACACACACACACTCATATGAAAATTATTCACAGTTAGCTTCATGTATAGAAGAATCTGATATGGAAATGTGTTTTAATTATACATCAGTTCAAAGAAGAAAATATAAAATAGGAAATTATGATAAAACTTGGGAAGTTGGGCTGGGGATGAGACTCATTTGGTGGAATGCTTGCCATGGGTTTGATCCCCAGAATCACATTAACCGGACATCATGGTACATGTCTGTAATCCTAACACATGGAAGGTGGAAAGATCAGAAATTCAAGGTCATCTTTATCTACAAAGCATTTGAGTCCATCCTGGGCTACCTGAAACCCTGTCTCAAAAAGAAAAATACTTCCAAAGTCAAAAGAACCTCGTGGACTTCATAAATGAATTGAAGCCAAGTGACACTAATAAAAAAGAGTCAACCTAAGGAACATTTGAGGCAACTCAACAGCTCGTGCTGATAAAGGAGAAACACAAACAGAAAGGCAGTATCTGTAAGTTAATCTTGACTATCGACTTGATTAGACAGAGAGACATCTAGGAAAATAGTAAAGTACACTTCTTGGTGCCTCTGTGAGGACTTCTGCAGAGAAGATGTAATTCTGAAACACACACACACATACACACTCATACTCACTTGGAAGAAGAGAATGGGAAAGAAGATGATTTACATCACAAATACACAAGTGTCAGACATCCACAATCAGTCTCCATGAAAATTATTTTTGACAACAGATTTCTTTTTTCTAGAGGATGGTAGAATCTGTGGTTTTATTTCTCAAAATTCTGCTTCAGCAACATGTGAAAAATAAGAGATTCTGGTGGTCATGGTGAAGTGCACCTTTAATCCCAACCATCAGAAGGTAGAGGTAGGGAGGTCTCTGCGAATTTGAGGATAGCCTGATCTACACAGCAAGTTCCAAGCTAGCCAGGACTACATGGGGAGATCCTGTCTCAAAAGTAGAGTTTTAAATATCACTTCACCTTCGTTGTATTTTACATTTTATAACTCCTCTCTTGAATATTAGGATGATTGTTTGGAAACTAACATTTCTTATAAGACAAATTGAAACACAAAAATCCCTTCAATACTTTCAATAGAAAAATATAGTATAATAAATAATTGTATCTTTCTGATTTGCTTTATATTTAGGGAAGGGAAAGTCATGCATAGTATTTATGTACTTAGAGTCAGTAATTTTGGTGCCATCCATCAAGAGGGGAAATAGAGAAGAAACAAATCTAGGAACAGGTAATGGGAAAATTAAGATAATATTTGAGAAGCACTTGGCTTGATTTATGTGTCTTCATTATGTAGTTTTTTCCTAAATCGCTCTTGTTACTCCAATTTTAGTAGCCATGTTATTATCATTGGATGCTCTGTACTTCAGCAAAAGGGTTCCAAGACCTTGTGCACATAAGGACTCAGAAAAGCTCAACATGAAAACTCACACGAGGGTCTGAAGAGACAGCACAACAGGTAAGAGCGTGTACTGCTCCTGTGGAGGCTCTGAGTTCAGTTCCCAGCACCCACATCAAGCAGCCCACAATGCCTATAACTCCAGTTCCCTGTGGTCCAGTGGCATCATCCAACTCCAAGAGCTCCAGCATATACATGGCATATACTCACATAGACACAGACATACACATAAATAAAAACAAATTCATTTTTAAGTACACAATTATAGTATAACTGCCATGAAAATACATATAAACACATAATAGTTGGCCAAGAGAACAATGATTTTTTTAACCTACAGATGTTCATAAAAGCATTGCATGAAAATCTTTACACAGTATATACCCTCACATCTGTGCTCATTGGTAGGGAATGACTATTTCTTCCTTCACAAAATGAAAATATTGAAGTGAAAACAATTTTTTAATCTGCTCACAAGTTGGAGTTGTCAATTTTTATGAATTCACCCATCTTGTATCCTATTTCTCCATCTCTGTCTCTCTCTGTCTCTCTGTCTGTGTGTGTGAGTGTGTGTGTATGAGTGTGTGTGTGAGTGTGTGTGTCTGTGTGGTGTGTGAGTATGTGTGTGAGTGTGAGTGTGTGTGTATGTGTGTGGTATGAGTGTGTGTGTGTGTGGTGTGTGTGTGAGTGTGTGTGTGTGAGAGTGTGAGTGTGTGTGTGTGAGTGTGTGTGAGAGTGTGAGTGCATGTGTGTGAATGTGAGGGTATGTGTGTGTGTCTGTGTGTGAGTGTGGTGTGTGTGTGTGTGTGTGTGTTCAGAAGACAGTTTGTAGGAGTTGGTTTGCTCCTAACATGTAGGTGCTAGGGATTGAACTCAGATCATCAGGCTTGGCAGCAAGGACCTTTACCCATTGACCCATCTCACCAGCCTGAAATGTAATTGTTTTAAACCCCATCCTGGGGCTAACTTTATACCTGCTACAACTGGGATGTTATGCTAAGCAACACACTTACATATTTTGTTCTATGAACAGCAGTCTGGATGGACCATTCTGATATGGATAGAGATTTAGGTTTGTTGCCAAATCTGTTTAAATATTTTCTGCTACAAAACTTTCCTCTTGATAAAAATGAATTAATGTGCACCATCCCAATCTTTCCAAACAAAGATATAATTGGAAAAAAATAGTCTCAATAATAAGTAAGGATTTGATTGGTCAACAATCAGGTGCTCTCAAGTTTAGCTGCTCAGAGCTTGCTTTGCGTTTTTGATGGTAGAGTAGGTTAGACCCTTGGCTGTTCAGGGCTTGCTTTGCCTTTGTGATGGTAGCGTAGGTTAGACTCCTGGTGGTATTATTGTTGTTGTTGTTGTTGTTGTTATATTATCATTATGGCTACTAATTACCCACCTAGATATGTTCACAACTCAAACTTGTCTGGAATTTGCCTGCTCTTTCAGTGTTTATTATGTGTGCAGCCATCTGAACACTAATAGGCTTGGCCCAACTCTTAGAACTAAGGGAAAACAGCTGAACTCACTGGGCTTATAAGCCCCCACACAAGAATTTTAAAACCTAAACAGGAAGATAGAGTTAGGCTCCCTCGCTTAATCCAGAAAAGGAAAAAAACAATGACAGCTCAAAGTAGTAATTCTTGATTTAATTGCCCAATAGATTTCCAAAAGGAATTTCTGCAAAAATGCCAGTATCTGGGCCCTGAATTCAATGAGAATTTCTGGAAGTACGACTCAGACACTAATATTTTCCATAAGACTCTTTTGTTAGTTGTCTTGTTGTTTTGACATAAACTACAGTTACCTGGGAAGAAGGAAATCTCTGTTAAAAAATCACCTCCATCAGATTGGCCCATGGGCACATCTGTGGGGCATTTTCTTAATTGCTAACTGATGCAAGAAGACCCAGCCCCCTGTGGACTGAACGAGAAGAGAAGCTGAGCAAGCCAGGGATAGCAAGTCAGTAATCAATGTTCCTTCGTGCTGTCTACTTCAGGTTCTGCTTTGAAACTTGTCTAGACTTGCTTTGGTGATGGACGGTACATGACCGGCAAACCAACAAACCCCCTTTTCCCCAAGGTGGTTCTGGTTGGTGTTTTACCACAGCGACAGAAAGAAAGCTAGAACTTCTTCATTCTGCACCATTTTATTACTACTGACAAACTGGGGTACAAGTGTGAGGACACCTTTGTGTACTATACCTCCTCTGTGTGTGCTACACATCCTGTGTGTGTGTGCTACACCTCCTCTGTGAGCTATACCTCCTCTGTGTGTGTGTGTGCTACTCCTCCTCTGTGTGCATGCTACTCCTCCTCTGTGTGTGTGCTACACCTCCTCTGTGTGTGTGCAACTCCTCCTCTGTGTGCATTATACACCTCCTCTGTGAGCTATACCTCCTCTGTGTGTGCTACTCCTCTTCTGTGTGTGCTACTCCTCCTCTGTGTGTGTTACTCCTCCTCTGTGTGTGCTACTCCTCTGTGTGTGCTACTCCTCCTCTGTGTGTGCTACTCCTCCTCTGTGTGTGCTACTCCTCCTCTGTGTGTACTACACCTCCTCTGTGTGTGCTACTCCTCTGTGTGTGCTACTCCTCCTCTGTGTGTGCTACTCCTCTGTGTGTGCTACTCCTCCTCTGTGTGTGCTACTCCTCCTCTGTGTGTGCTACACCTCCTCTGTGTGTGCTACACCTCCTCTGTGTGTGTGCTACTCCTCCTCTGTGTGTGCTGCTCCTCCTCTGTGTGTGTGCTACACCTCCTCTGTGTGTGCTACTCCTCCTCTGTGTGCTACTCCTCCTCTGTGTGTGCTACTCCTCCTCTGTGTGTGCTGCTCCTCCTCTGTGTGTGCTGCTCCTCCTCTGTGTGTGCTACTCCTCCTCTGTGTGTGCTACTCCTCCTCTGTGTGTGTGCTACACCTCCTCTGTGTGTGCTACTCCTCCTCTGTGTGTGCTACACCTCCTCTGTGTGTGTGCTACACCTCCTCTGTGTGTGTGCTACACCTCCTCTGTGTGTGTGCTACACCTCCTCTGTGTGTGTGCTACACCTCCTCTGTGTGTGTGCTACTCCTCCTCTGTGTGTGTGCTACTCCTCCTCTGTGTGTGCTACTCCTCCTCTGTGTGTGTGCTACACCTCCTCTGTGTGTATGCTACTCCTCTGTGTGTGCTGCTCCTCCTCTGTGTGTGCTACTCCTCCTCTGTGTGTGTGCTACACCTCCTCTGTGTGTGTGCTACACCTCCTCTGTGTGTGTGCTACACCTCCTCTGTGTGTGCTACACCTCCTCTGTGTGTGTGCTACTCCTCCTCTGTGTGTGCTACTCCTCCTCTGTGTGTGTGCTACACCTCCTCTGTGTGTGTGCTACTCCTCCTCTGTGTGTGCTACTCCTCCTCTGTGTGTGCTACTCCTCCTCTGTGTGTGTGCTACACCTCCTCTGTGTGTGCTACTCCTCTGTGTGTGCTACACCTCCTCTGTGTCTGTGCTATACCTCCTCTGTGTGTGTGCTACACCTCCTCTGTGTGTGTGCTACTCCTCTGTGTGTGCTACTCCTCCTCTGTGTGTGCTACACCTCCTCTGTGTGTGTGCTACACCTCCTCTGTGTGTGTGCTGCACCTCCTCTGTGTGTGCTGCTCCTCCTCTGTGTGTGCTACTCCTCCTCTGTGTGTGTGCTATACCTCCTCTGTGCTCATTGTTAGCATTTTCAAGGAAGAGTCGACAGTCAGCACTTCCCAACTGATAGTAACATGTGAAATCGAGGGGAAACCCAGGATTGATAATAAGTCATTGAGAACAACCCATCCACGGGGAAAGGAAGAACAAAACAAGAAGATGCCATAGGAAAACGAAAGTGAAAACCGAGAGTTGGACCACTCACTGTCTCTCATGCCCTGGACCCTCCAAAATGCCCCAGTATTGTGAGGCAGTCCCCTGGGGACACTCAAACTAGAGTGGCTTAGGAGTTTGCTTGCTAGATTTAAAAGACTTAGAAATAGTATGCAGAGGCAGTAAGAGTTACAACTTTTATAAAAATAAAATTAGGACAGGAGAGGGTACTCAGTAGTTAAGAACACTGGCTCTTCTTTGATAGGACTTGGGTTCGAATCCAGGACCCACATGGCATCTGTAACTTCAGTTCTAAGGAATCTAACACCCTCTTCTATCCACTCCAGGCACCAGGCACACAGTGCACAGACATGCGTGCCGGCAGAAATACCCATACACATAGATAAATAGATAAACCCAATTTAAAAATAAAATCAGCAGTTTTCCTGTCTACTTATGGCTATTTACTGGCTACTCTATTAAGAGAAAGAATGAGAAATAACAATTTCTATATATTCCCAAAGCTATATATTCCCAGGACCACCCACTAAACTGTAGGGTTTCAGAAGCACCTAAGAGGGGTTAGGGCTATTGTCCACTGTTGAGTTCAATCACATCTCAGTCAGAGACAATACCAAGGGACGGTGGCAGTGGGAGTGGCTTACCTCACTAGGAGAAGCACATTACCACCGAATGGTCTAGAATTTCCAGAATTTACTGAGGATTAAAGAAAGAAAGGAAAACAGACTGTCATTTGAAACACACTGTAGACACCCTACCCCATTACCCCTTAGGCCTGGGGAAAACTGCTTCCACCCTTGATCCCTGTGCTCCCTCCCCCATATCCAAATTTAGAAGGACCAATCCTGACTCCTCGTTACCAATTTCCATTCATCCAGCAAACACACAGTGATGCTGTAACTCTGTATTCTGCAAACATAGCCAGAAAGGGACGTGGGTGCATCTGATCTTGGAATATAATCTGTAAAGACTCCAAACCAAGCACTTGGCAGCTGGGAACTGTGAGTCAGGAAGGTGCTTGCTGCATAAGCAGATGGACCTGAGTTGTCTCCCCAGCACCCATGAACAGGAGTGAGCACCTGTAGCCTCAGTGCTGAGGGGCAAAGACAGGGGGACCCCCGGGGCTCCAGTATGGAGAGACCCTGTCTCAAAATATAAGGTGAAGAGCATGGGAGACACTCTGTGTCAATCTCTGGCCCCCACATGAATGTACACACATGTGAATAAGCAAGCCACATACAGATGTATATCCACTTGAGCATGCTCTCTCTCTGTCACTCTCTCTGTCTCTCTCTCTGTCTCTCTCTGTCTCCCTCTCTCTGTCTCTCCCTCTCTCTGTCTCTCTGTCTCTGTCTCTCTCTCTCTCTCTCTCTCTCTCTCTCTCTCTCTCTCTCTCTCACACACACACACACACACACACACACACACACACAACACACACACACACACACAATGCAAGATTTTCAGTCCAGTAAGGCTAACCAACTCTGAGTGTATTGAAGAACACTCATCTGAGCTATACTAAGAAGTCAAAAAGTATTTCCAAAATAGAAATGCAAATACAGATCAACTCTGAAAGAGTCAATGAAATAAGCCCAAAATAATGAGATAAATGTCAGCTTCCCTTTACAGCCAATAAGCTTTTTCCAATGGGGGAACAAACATTTTGTCAAAATTCAGAGTAAACATTTTGAATGAAAGTTAAGCTCTTAAAATTGCACTCCACTGACAAAGACTCCTCCCAGGAAAGGAAAGCCCAAAGCAAAGGATCGACCACAACATGGTTTTAAGAAATAACATGAAAATATAGAGGGCTGGCAAGATGGTTCAGTGAATAAAGACATTTGCCGACAGGACAATCTGAGTTCGGTCCTGGGACCCTCATGGTGAAAGAAGAGAAATGAAGGGGGTCTTGAGACACTCTTCTAAACCAAAAGAAACCCCCTCAGGCTCAGACTTGCTCGGCAGAAGGGTAGGACCAGAAGATGTCCATGCCTCCATTAGCTGATGGTACGCCAGGGTTTTTTGAAAAGGTATAAAAATTCTCCTCTGGTATCAAGGAGATTTTTGAAGTTGGCAAAACGTCCACAATAAAATTGAGTATTAAATAAAACAGCATCTGATGGGAGAAAATAGCAAAGGTTTCATGACCATCTGTGTTTAACCACATGGCACTCACCAGGGGGGTCGGGTGGAATCAGTTGGTTCAGACATTCTGATTTCCTGTGTTTCAAACTTTAGATGGGGTCAGCAGAGTTCAGAACCAAAGATGTAAGTAAAAATACTGTCACCCAAGACTGGGGCTCTTACTGCCTAGAGCTTCTAAGTCACCAGGTTCTTCTTGGTGCTTCATTCCCTGTAGTGTTATTAACTGAGGCCCAAATAACCAACGCCTCCTAGCCATGCTGTCATAATTAGCTCATTTCTGAAATTCCTCGGCACAGGAGGTCATTGGAAGGAAGAGGATGCGGGAGTACTCACCGTGGCTGGTGAACAAGACTCTTGGAGACACCTGCCCTTTTCCCTGGTAGCTGGAGAGGGGGGCATCAGTGGCTTTCCTTCGTCATATCTCTCTTCAGATCAGCAGCTGGGCTCCTGTTCCTCTTGAGTAGTCACTTCTGCCCTGAATGCCACTCCAGAGACTGAGGCAGCTGTCCTGGGCTCTGCCCTCCCACAGCCAGCTGCCCCATGTGCAGAGGAGCCCCAGCCTGACAGACAGGTCCTGCCTGACAGACAGCATCTCTAGTGGGAGGGCACAGAGCTGCAGAGTGGATGAGTCAAGGGCCGAGGGACACACATACACTCTCTCTCCAAAGGTAAAGGCCCTGCCTTTGACAAGGCGCCCAGGGCTGTGGTGGTGGTGGTGACACAGGATTTGTGGTACTTGGCCAACCTTCTTACCTGGTAAGTCTACCTGAGCCGGAGAGGTAGAGATAGAAACCACAAGTTGTCCACACAGCGACTGTATGTAACTGGCTGACTGTGGATGCTCTACAATTATTCTAGCATGTCCTCACCTGTTCCTACTTGCCCTTACTTTCAGGGCCAAGCGGTAGTACAATTCTGAACCCCTTCATGGTTATGGGGACACAGACAGTTCCACTATGGTGGCCAGCAATTCAGAAGGCCAGCTCCTCCATCAGCCTGGGTTGCATGTAACTGATAAGCAGGCCCTTGGTGACTGGCAGTGGGCATAAGAAAAGGTTGCTGTTTTTCTTAGTCACTGGTATCTGGGAGCTAGTTTTTACTACAGCAGAACCTAGCCTATACTGACTAATACAAACATGGGCTCTAAAAACAATAGAATTGTATTTCTGAAATTTACAGCAACTAAAAAGCCTTTTCAAATTTTTTTGGGGGGGGATTGTCTGGTTTTTTGGGGGAGTGGGGACTTTGGTTTTAAGTATTCAGGGCCTTTTTAATTTTCACTCATGTTTGGAAAGCTACATTCATGGTTATGTAGACTGTGTCCTTTTCTTTTTAAACACTCCCACAAAAGTTCTTGCAGTATTGTGAGAGGCACACTGTCCTAGATAACTTTCCATTTCTATGATAAACATCATGAGCAAAGCAGCTTGGAGAAGAGAGGGTTTGTTTCCCCTTATAGCTTATAGTCAATATCCATCAGGAACGGAAGTCAGGGCAGAAACCTGGGGGCAGGAATTGAAGCAGAGGGCATGGAGAAATGCTACCTACTGGCTTGCTCGCTGTGGCCTGCTCAGTCTACTTCTTACACAGTCTAGGGTGTGTACCTGCCCCAGGGTGGTACCATCCACAGTGCACTAGGCTCTCATCATCAATCAGTAATTAAGAAAATGCCCCCACAGACTAGCCTACACACGAATATAATGAAGGCATTTTCTCACTTGAGGTTCCCCCTTCCCAGCGGACCCAGGCCTGTGTCACAGTGACAAAAGACTGACCAGCGTACACACGTTAGTTCTACCCCTCTGACCCCTCAGTACTCCCGTCTTCCCTCTGTGGCCTGGACTACTCTTGATATTCTAGAGGGTGATCAGAGTGGGAAGGGGGAGTCAGTAGGTGCTGACTGGGCTTTTATTTTCACAAACTCTAGATTTCAGAATCCTCCTTGGGGTAAACACTCCCATCTGGAAATCTTGTCAAGTACCTCAAATGGGAAAATTCTATTTTCTGGCGAACTTTATTTTTAGAATGTCAGGTTCCCAGTGAAACTGACCTGAGAATATAAAGTTTAATTTGAGAGTTTTAACTTAAAAGTACAACATCTCTCATTTATCTCCATCTCATACCTGCACAGCTCATACTAGTGTGCCATACTTATTACAACCAAAGAAACATCACAGATACATCTATCATAGTGTCTTTCTCAATAGGAACCATTTCCAGCACATCAGATACCTTAGATATGCAGACTTTGGAAGGACTTATGAAGCTCCATCCCCAAGTGAGGTGCTCTGGGCAACTGATGGCTGTTGAAGGGGAGTCTATTTTCCTCAGGGATGCATCAATAGATGGTCCTACTTCCGGGCACATACAGGAAGCACAAGAGGATTCAGTGGGTTTTAAAAAACAATAGCAGTTGGGGATGGGGGGGGGCGGGGGGAAGGCTGGGGGGGTGGGAAGAGGGGGGGTCTGTGTTGGTATGTAAAATGAATAGAAAATTTCTTAATAATAAAAAAAGGGAAAAAATAATAGCAGGTGAAGTTAGGAGAGAAAAGTTGAGAGATAAGGAAGGTGCAGGAGGAGAAGGAGGCACGGGGAGATGTGATCGAAACCAGTATCTGCATGTATGAATATGTACATATAAAGAGGCCTTCTTTGCTCCCAGAGTTCACAGTCTTGGGGGAAGAAAACATATGAGCATAAAACACATCTGAGCGTTTCTCTGCCATGACCTGAGAGAGTCATTGTGATTGCAAAGCAGGCAGGGGTGACTGGAAGCTGGCTTGGGCTAGTGTTGCCCCAGGGACCATCGGGGTCCGTCCAGGCCTGGAGGGATTCAATCAGTTCATATGAGGAGCACAATTTTCATGAACAGTTTATTTGTTCATCGAACCTTTTAGCATCTACCAAGACCAAAATGTAAAAACTTAAATTAAAAAAAAAAAAAATGGAAGTGTTCTTGCAGAGCATCCTGGAACAAAATCAACTCAACTCTCATTAGCAGAGCTGGGACTTCCAACTTTAATGAAGGTGGAGACTGGCCTTCACTGAACAAAGCAAGGCTCCAGCTGCAGCAGAAGGCATGCTCTGATTCACAGGCAAGATACTCGGGCAGTGCCTTGCTGAAAGCTTTTATGTTTTGGTTGTGAGCCAAGCCTTTAACAGCTGAGCCATCTCCAGCCTGCTGAAGGCTTTCTATCCTTGTGTTGAGGCTCCAAGCTTTGGTCTGTGCTATCCTGTGCTGATGCTGTCCTGCATCCCCTCTTCTGTGGCTGACTCTGGTGCTCAAGCAGGGTTCAACTCAACACTTTCTAGGGGAAGCTTCATCCAAAGCCCAGGCAAATCCAGCACCCTGCTTCTGCATAGGTCCCCTTATCACTGATTTTCCAGTGCTGAAATCTGATCTCTGCTCCCACAAATCATCCCTCTCCCCTACAAGTCATCTCTACCAAAGTGGCAACCTACCCCATCCTGTTCGTCCTGCTCCAGCCTTACACGCTGGTCCCCACCCCTGGCCTCTCTGTTGGCATTTATTGTAGCCTGAACAACCTCCACCCATCCCCACCCACAGCTTCACACCTGGCTGACTCACCTGTGTCCTGAGTGTCTCCTCCTGTCAGGCTTTCCATGACCAACCTCCCTGGCTGGCTTCTCCCTTTGCATCCCAAAGCATGCAAGGCTGGCTCCACCTTACCATGTGATCTCAACTCACCAAACACACATTCCATGACAGAGCTGTCACCATCAACTACCCCACACCCACACCATACTGTTTTCTCCTTTTCTTCTTCTCCTTCCTTCTCCTTCCTCCTTCCTTATTTCTTCCTTCCTCTTCCTCTTCCTCTTCCTCCTCCTCTTCTTCTTCCTCCCATATTTGATTATTACTAATGACTTTTAACCAATTGTGGCAGGTCCTCTTTGCTGCTCACTGGACTGGACACAGACTGATGACCATTTTTGCCTAATAAGTTTTAGGAAATCTTCTGAGGAATAAGTGGTGTTCTAAGAAGGATATTTGCCTGCAAGATGAAAATATTTTTCTAGGTGCACTAGAAAAATAGCCACCTTGTCTCCATTTCCCTACTTTCTGTCCTTCCTTCCGAGTTTGGAAATGATGGGAGGGGGATGTAGTGCATGCTGCTAGGACAGCCATTTTGCAAACATAACGGAACAAGGCTGAGAACACCAATATGTTAGTTGGTCCAGGGACTCGAGGTATGGGGTGGGGAGGTAGGAAGTTGGAAAACTCCTTGGTCCTTGATAGCACCACTAATTTCTGGAAACTTCCCTGGGATCATTAAATTCTAAGCTGTTAAAATAAAATGCTGATGCCTTGTGAGCTTAGGACATTGTCAAGTATTTTTCAACTTACGGTTGAAATAGTGGAATTGATCCTATCTAAGGGACATCAAGTCTTTCTCTATAACATTTCACTTATTTTCCTCATATCCATTAGTAATGTGTTCTGAGAAGAGCACTGTAACTTCGTAATTATGTTACACCACAGTGTGTGCTCACATAAGCCTGCATTGATGCAGGCTAGTCCCTCCATATGGTCTACTGATGCAGGCAAGAGATGCAGTCACTACAAAAACATATGTGGCTGGTGCCAGAGTCTACAGTCCATGCTATCCTATAGTAATTTTTTAAGTAGAAAGAGTATATTCTAAATAATAATAAAAATAATAGTGTTATAAATGTGAGAGCTGACATTAAGATAGTTGTGCCCTGGGCTAAAAAGATGGCTCACTGGGTAAATTTGGCACAAGCATGAGGACCTGAATAAAAAGCCAGAGGCTGCCGGGCAGTGGTGGCGCACGCCTTTAATCCCAGCACTTGGGAGGCAGAGCCAGGTGGATCTCTGTGAGTTCGAGGCCAGCCTGGTCTCCAGAGCGAGTACCAGGAAAGGTGCAAAGCTACACAGAGAAACCCTGTCTCGGAAAACCAAAAAAAAAAAAAAAAAAAAGCCAGAGGTGGTGGGATACACCCGAATCCAAGTTCTGGGGGGGGGGAGGGCGGGGGCAGAGACCAGAGGCTCTCTGGGCTTCTTGGCCACCCAATCTAGAGACCCTGTCTCAAAATAATAGGGTGGAGAAGTGATTGAAGAAGAAACCTGACATTGACTTCTAAACACACACACACACACACACACACACACACACACACACACACACACGGGGGGGGGGTGGAGGGGGGGGGGGAGAGATAGATTAGTATTTACCAAATCCAGCACTTGGCAAGTAGATGGAAGCACAAAGCCCATCCACAGCCACGTAGTAAGTTTGAGAACAGCCTGGGCTACATGTGTCTTGGAAAGAAATAAGAAAGGGATTCTGTAGTCCATAGCTGTGAGCACTAGGCTTTCATACAACCAGGCTGCAGTAGGATTTTTACAGCCTCGTTATCACAAACATGTAAATGATGTGCTGGACTACATTACAAAAATCACTAGATCATAGAACATTTCATCTCCATTATAACCTTACAAGTCCACACCCTGTATGCTGTCTGTTACTGAGCAAATGGTCATCCTCTGGCATCCAGTAGCAATTTGAAGAGTGAAGCTCCTCGCTGTCTGGCCTTTCTTCAACAGCCACTTGCTGGTTCTCTTTGCGTCACTGTGACAAATGGCTAGGCTCAATGGATGCAGAATAAGGGAAGGTTGACTTTGGCTCACAGCTTTACAGGTTTCCATCCATGGTCTGCCGGCCCATTAAGTTCAGGGCCTGTGGCAAAGAAAGAAACATGTATCATAGTGAAAGCTGCTTACACCTCATCCAGAAAGAAGACAAAGAGAGATCAGGGACCAGAATCCCCAAGCCCTTGTCTTAGTTAGGGTTCCTATTGCTGTGATAAAAAACCATGACCAAAGCAACTTGGGAAGGAAAAGGTTTATTTCACTCACAGTTCCATATAACTGTCCATCATCAAAAGCAGTGAGGGCAGGAACTCAAACAGGGCAGAAATCTGGAGGCAGGAGCTGATGCAGAGGTCATGGAGGGGTAATGCTTATTGGCTTGCTCCTCATGGCTTCCTCAGCCTGATTTCTTATAGAACCCAGGACCACCACTCCAGGGATAGCACCACCCACGATGGGCTGGGCTTCCCCAGCAATGAACCCTATATGCTCGCCTACAGCCAGATCTTACAAAGGCATTTTCTTAACTGAGACTTCCTTTTTTCAGATGGCTTGTGTCAAGTTGACATAAAACTATCTAGCACAACCCCTTCCAAGGTAATGTCTCCAGTAGCCTAACATCCTCTTACTAGGTCCCAAGTTTTAAATTCCACTATCTTCCCATGGTGACACAGATCAACAAGCTTGTAATGCATGGGCTCTTGGGAGACAATTATTCAAACTATAACATCCCCTAATCTAAGATGCACCTTGTGAGATCTCCATATTAAACACCTATCAGCAAAAGTGATTGGCAAAGAAACTCTGAGCCATTTGCTATTTCCTGAGAACTCAGCATACAAGAGCCATTCTGGTAGTGCTAACTGAACTCTGGATGGAACTCTTCAGGAGGGAGGTGCTGCTCCTCCCTAGGAGGCAGCCCTTGAGGATGAGATATTGATCATATGGCCCCCAAGGGAATGAAAATAGGCCCCTTAGTTATAGAAAGCTGTTGCTAATCTTAAAGTTGCTTTCAAACTTGTCAATCTCACCTTTTGAATGCAAATCAGGAAGAAATGCCTTCCCCATATCTCCATGAGCCACCGACTGCCACAGAGATGAAATTGCAAGACAAGTCATCTACATGTCTGAGCTTCTATGGGCCTGGCAGGTTAGAGAGATTTGTCCTGACTGTGGGCCAGGCAGGAAAACTCTAGCTACAAATGGCGCCCAATGGCTCAAGTTTCCACCTTAAACCTGAAATATTTAATAATCAATTCATTATGCTGCGTGGTGGATTAAGCCTTTCCTAGTTTTTTGTTTTTTTGTTTTTTTTGGTTTTTTGTTTTTTGTTTTTTTTTTTTTTAAAAAAAGGAGGTTTCTTGGCTACACGCTGCTTTGATAAAACCATATAACCACTGTTTCTAAGAGTTTCCCAGAGCTGGCGGTAAACATTCCACCCCACCGCCAAGTAGGAAAGCTGAGGTGGGCGAAGCCAGCAGCCAAAGCTGCTGTTTTAGCCCTAGTAATGCTGCAGTAAACAGATTCAGATGAAACAAAACTTTAAATGTTTTACAACATGTACAAAATGTACGTAGGCTTAAAAGAGAAAAAATATATATACAGTTATATAAAAAGTAGATAGTTTTAAAAAATAAAGTCTTTAAAGAAACAGTAAAGGTAGTATAAAAAATAAGCCACGTAAAGATGGATATTACATAGAGAATCTGGATTATGTTGTATTTAAAAATTTTAACTAAAGAGAGATGTTTGAATGTAAAGGCAGCCGAGTTAAGCCAATATATATATATTAAAAATACCTTGACTTCAAAATTTAAATCTAAGGATATGTTACTTTTTAAAAAGGAGGCTTTGCTTCTGTTCCCACAGAAAGCCAGAGGCTATGGATTTGTTCCAGATTAAGATACCTCAGGTTTGATCAGCCAAGACCACCTAAAAGGTCTCCAATGACACCATGACCCAAGATGATCCAACATCCAAAACAGTTTCAAGGCAACTGGCTCAAATGATACACCCTCACAGACTACTCCATAAGATACAGGGCCCCCCTCCAGCAGAAAGTAGTAAGAAAAACTACGCCCAAATTCCCAAATATATCAAGCTGGCTTTGGAAATGGAATTGACTCACTCCATCTCTAAACTCAGACATATTAATTAAAAAAAAAAAAAAGGTTAAACGATTCTTGTGTCCCAAATCAAAAGAGCCTCTGGTGTGGGACGAGAAAAAACCAATATTTTTATTTAAAACAGGTTGATTATAAATACAATCTCTCTCTAAAGATGAAAAGGGGATATGATATAGATATGATAGGATGAAAGGGTAGATTAATGAACCTACTTTTAAAGAGCAAAAACTTGTTTAAAATGTTTTACAATGGTATAGATTTTAGTCTATTGATACAAACTTAAAGTTAATTTTATTATACTGTGTGTATATTTCTACTCTTGTTTAAGGTATTATATTTGTACAGCTCATTTAAAATTGTAATGGATAATTAAAAAATAGATTAATAATTAGTCATATATGATAATCATACTTGTAGCCATGTTAGTTAAGTCTTCTAGGTATACATAGATATATTTCAAATAAATAGGTAATCTTCAAATACTTCAAAGACTTACAAAATGTGACATTTAAAAAATTTTTAAAAATCTGGACTTTCTGGACAGTGAGATGTGTCTGCTCCTGGCAGCACCAATTTACTTCATCAAAGACACTTCATATGGAGTTTATCTTCACCTTGGCAAAAATAGCCATTTGGGCAAGAAACTGTTCTTGCCTGGACTGCTTGATTGACTAGACATACAGGACCCATAGAAAGGTGACCATTGAACTTTGCTTGACAAAATGGTCCTTCAGGTTCCTGCTTCGTAGAAGAAACTGCCAGACATTCTACAGGACACTAAAAAACTAACTGAGAGATTCTACCCCTGTGGGCTAAAGACAGATGCCCCAACTTTACAAAGGAACATTAGGTGACTGTCCAGGCTGCCAGCTGTCTCTGTCTACCAGACTCCTGAAAGTTGCTTGCATCCTTCTCCCGGGTTCTCAGGTAATATTATATCCTTCTGAGGTCTTTAATGTAGTTAAAGCTAGATAGTGACAATTTTCCTTAGTTATGAATAAAGATAAGCTAGATATGAAAACTTATACTCACAAATATAGGATAGGATGTCTTCTTTAATTTTGCCAAATAAACTATTTATTATATAGACTAGATATTATAACTGTAACTCTTGCTTGATAATTGTTTTGTTATATGTAATTTTACTATGTAAAAGTTAAAACCTTCCTTAAAAAAGAAAAGGGGAAGTGCTGTGGATATCGCTCTGGGTAAAAAAAAAAAACGCTGATTGGCCAGTAGCCAGGCAGGAAGTATAGGCGGGACAAGCAGAGAAGAAAAGTCAGGGAACAGGAAGGCTGGGGAAGAGAGACTGCCAGCTACCGCCATGACAAGGGAAATGTAAGGTACTAGTAAGCCACAAGCCACAGGGCAACTTATAGACTAACAAAAATGGGTTAATTTAAGATATAAAAACTAGATAACAAGAAGCCTGCCACGGCCATACAGTTTATAAACAATATAAGTTTCTGTGTGTTTACTTGGTTGGGTCTGAGCATCTATGGGCCTGGAAGGTGAGAGAGATTTGTCCTGACTGTGGGCCAGGCAGGAAAACTATAGCTACACACAAAGGAAAAAAAAGAGAGAGAGAGAAAGAAAACAAATCATCAAATAAGTGCAGGAAAGAACAATGTGGGGAAACGAAATAATCCTGCAATGTAGCCCAAATTCACTGCTTCAGAAAAGGAGTGTCTTAGCCCCAGATTAGTAAGGTGATCAAAATAAGACAGAAAGACAAACACCACGTCTTCTCTCATATTCAGACTCTAAATTTAAATGTATGTATCTCTAGACTAGTTGACCAGCAAACCCCTGAGATCTTATCCCCCTCAACTCTGGGATTTCAGTGTGCTCCACCACACTAAGCTTTTTATGTGGGTACTGGGACTCCAAACTCAGGTCCTCGGGCTTAAATAGTAGTTTGCCAGCTGAGCCATCTCCCCAATCAGACTGGACCCTCTAAATAGGTGCCTCTACCTGCCGGGCTTTGGGCCTGACTAGGGAGATAAGGGAATGAAGACAGGATAGACACACAGACACAGGTACAGAAAGGCTGTGATCAGGTGGGCCCTCTGATGGAGACTCACCAGCAGCTCCGAAACTCAGGGTATTTATTATACAAAGTCGGGTTTATTGACCACAGCTGAACAAGGAGGCAAGTTTGTTCTACACAGCTGAATGAGGGGGTAGGCTAGCTGGTCTGGTTCTGCAGGGAGTAACTCTCATATTGCTGTTGTCAGGGAGGAGAAAGCTGAGGTTCACAGTTTCTGCATACACCTTTCTGTTAGCTAAAGGTCAGTCATTAGTAACATCCATTCTCCTCCAGAGGAAGGATTTGCTAGTCCTCTGAGCCTGACCAGGGGTCTGAGGGCCAGGGACATTCATTCAGGACTTCATTTGCTCCCCACAAGTGGTTCTGCCCACTTCAACTTGGTTCCAGTTGGCTGCTCTGTCAAGAGTGATCATGCATGAACACAACAGGTACCATACTAAGCGCCCCTGCAGCACTAGCCAGCATTCCCATGATGCTCTCTACCAGAACCTGCCACTGATGCAGTTACTGGCCCAGCTGTTGCATCTCTCACTTTTGCCACCATTCAGCCACTGTTACTTATATTCCAGGACTTCAACTCTCATGGTATTGAGCTTACTGCCATTAATCATCAGGTCCTCTGCATGAGAGGTTTGGCATTTGGGCAATGGCTACACTGTCTGGTCCTCCAATAGGTAATGATGCTTCTTTGGCTGTCCACGGGTTGGGATAGTCTCAGAGGAAGGGCCAGATACACAGCATCAGGGTATCTATGCAATAAATTCTAAACATCAACTCCTTAGCTTTGCTTGCTTGCCAAGCCTTTGCTCTGGATGGCAGCTGTAGTTGCTGGGTACATCTGCCTTGTGCCCTGGCAGGCCAGCTGTAGCTGACAGGATAAGAGTAGAGCTCACCATCACTTCTTGTGAAGCATCAGGGGAACTTCATGCCCTGACAGAGGGAGGCATATGAGGTCATTAGTCAGCAACACAGCACTGATAAGCAGCAAGCTGTGCACAAGTTTCTAGAGTTCCATGTCTGAGGTCACCTGAAATATTGTTGGCTTTCCTTCATATACTCCATGGCTGATGGCTGGGGCGTGACTGGCTGTCACAGGACTTGGATTCTTTCTTTTTGCCGGAGGGTAGTACCCACCCTTGTTCCCCTTCACTTTGGTTAAAAGCTTTGCCATGCTATTGTGTGACGCCAGTCCTGGGGAGATGTAAAGAAACGTCTACTCACTTCAGGGAATCAATGGCAGAACAAAGTAAGGAGACTATCAAAGTCTAACTTGGTAAACCAGTGAGTTTATTGGGGTCACTAACAGGAGGGTTGTAAGTGTTATAGCTAGAATGGGAAAGGTATCCTGGCAGCTGGGAGCCAAGGAATACCACAAAGTCATGCTGTTAGAATTCCTAGGAACTGCCCCATGCCTGCACATGTGCTGGCAAGATGCTTAGTTATTCCAGGGCCTTACATCCTATGTAATTTATGTGCACACAGTGTGATCATGTAATCTATGCACATGCATGGCATAGCTACATAGACCCATATGTGTATGTGTGGAGGAATCTATAAAAATGGGTCCCACATACCCTTCCCTTCTCTCTTTTCGTGACCATTTCCATAGACCCTTTTGTTCCCCTTCTCCCAATAAGCTCTTATGGTGGGCTTTGTTGTACCTTGTGGCTTCTCTTGCCCAGTAAACAGCACTGCTTAACAAATGACATCTTGCCACTTAATAAAAACACACACCACACAACAAATCTTATACAAAAGATTTGTTGGCAGTGAGAAACCCAGGAGGATGGCTACCTCTGGGCGAGAAACAGCAGAGAACTGAGCAGAAAACAGAATTTATATAAGGGTTTGGGGGGAGGGGGCAGAGATTCCCAAGGTGGCCTGCAATTGGAGGAATTACATGGCCTGGTCTTGAGGCAAGATCGGGGATTAGTGGGATTTTTTTTTTTTTTTTCTGTAGGGCAGGGCGTAGCCACTCTCCACCTGAAGGGCCTGGGAATGGCTGTTAAGACCATTAGAGAAGTTGGGGGTGGGTGCGTGGGGCGTGTGGACTAGCCATTGGAGTTTCTCAGCCATGGGGACCTGGTGGTTGGAGTTCCTCCGTGGCAGAGTCTAGCCATTGAGGCTCCCGGAGGGGCGGGCAGGGGCGGGGGGGGGGTGGGGAGGAGCTAGCCACTCACGTGCCTCACTACTCGTGAGAGGTCAGACCTGGTTGTCAGAGTAGTCTACTAACCTGGTGGCCAGAGGTCTCCAGTAGTGGACCTACAATGGGAATCTCTGCTTGCAGCAGGAAAAACCACCCCCACCCCCTGAGTAATCAGCCAACAAGGATGGGGGTGGGGTTGCTTAGAGAAGCAGAGAGACGCAAAGGCATTTGAAGGGCCACCCCAGCATGGTGACAGCTTGTAAAAGCTAGAAACCTGACACTTGCAGGTAGCTCAGCAAGTGGTGAAAGGATCTCTTCTAGGCAGCCCGGCTGGACTGTGCTTCTTCCAGGAAGCTCACCTGGTCTGAAAATGTCTCTCCCCAGGCAGTCCTTACTGTTATATGAGCTTGGACTGGGAGGGGTCTAGTGAATCTGGTCAGTTTCAGGGACTTGCTGAGGTTTCCAAGTTGCTTACTTCCTAAGTTTTAAAGAGCTTCCCTTTAAGATTTCCTGAGTCTTAACCTGCTTCCCTGCAGGATGGAAAGTTTTATCACTGTTTGGAAGAGTGGTTCTCAACCTTCTAATGTTGCAACTCTTTAATACAGTTCCTCATGTTGTGCTGACCCCCATGTAGGGTAAAAGGTCAGAGCCCACTTCCGGGTTTCAAAACCTACCAAAACACATCAGTCCCTGAGCTTGAAATTCCACCAATCCCCACCCTGGAAAATTCCACCCTGACCCTCACCCCAGAAACCCTATATAAAGTCTGCCTCCTGCTCAGTTCTTTGCTTTCTCACACAAGTAGAGGCAGCCACCCTCATGTGTCTCTACCAATAAATCTCCTACATGAGGTTTGTTGTGTGCTGTGACTTTGTAGTATTTATTCCTTGGCTCCCAACTGCCTGGATATCTTTCCATTCAGAGCTGTAACAATTATATAAGGGAAACCTTTCCCCTCAGAGTTCTGATACACCCCAATTATAAAATTATTTTGTTGCAGGCCAGGCGGTGGTGGTGCATGCCTTTAATCCCAGCACTCAGGGGGCAGAGGCAGGAGGATCTCTGTGAGTTAGAGGCCAGCCTGGGCTACAGAGTGAGTTCCAGGACAGGCTCCAAAGCTACACAGAGAAACTCTATCTCGAAAAACAAAACAAAACAAAAAATTATTTTGTTGCTATTTTATAACTGTAATTTCACTATTGTTATGAATTGTAATGTAAATATTTGGTCTGTGAAATAAGGAGTCTCGACCCACATGTTGCAAACTGCTGATTTAGAACGTCCTGTGTCTTTAAGAGTTTCCTCCCAAGACAAAGTGCATCAATTCCAAGAAGCACATGCTTTTCTCAAACAGTTCAGTGTCCAACTTCACCCTGAGGAATTGGGACAGACAAGCCTTTCCATTCCATGATGGCGAGGCTCACCTCTGCCCTGCCAGTGACTGCCTACCCTGAGCAGCTGACAGTGTCTAGTGCTATAAGGATGCATCTAGAAACTGCTGGAAATCTTCCCAAGCCTGCTAGCGCCAAAAGTTTCTGCACCTGGAAATCAACAGCCTTGGCATCAGAGCCAGCCTCTGTGAGGTTCATTATCCTAAACCATCACCTGCTTGCTTGCTTCCTACAACTCCTCTGTAAGCAGCCACATGCTTACTTGGATGAGGGTTGTCTGTTCACATCCTACACCTGCCCTGTCCCTAAGGAAAATAGGAGCCATTCACACAAAAGACATTTGGAATGAGTTGAAGACCACAGTTCCTTCTACTCTCCTTGAAGAACCTAGCTTCAAAATCCACTGGTTTCTGTCCACTAGCTTTTGCTTCCCAGTGAGGGTAGTGTGAAGGCAGGGAAGAGCTAACTAGGGACAGATATGGAAAAGAAGGTTTCAGTGAATGTTTTGAATTTTCAAAGGTAAAAATAATTAAAGAATTCTTGAAGAACAAAATCCTCAGGGGCTGGAGAGATGACTGTACACAAGCTTTTGCAGAGGACCAGCATCATTTCCCAGCACCCACAGCAAGTAGGGTCACTAGCACCTAAAACTCCAGCTCAAGGGTAACTGATGCCCTCTTCTGGCTCCAAGAATAAATGCAATCCTTTAAAGATAATCTTAACAGTCGATCCAGTCTTCAAAATTTAAAGGTAATTTGATACAATACAGGGCATTTATTTCTAGCAAGATGAGGTGTATTTAGTTTTGTACATGAGAGAAGTATTTCTTGACATATCAACTACCAGACAACAATAAAACAAAACAAACATAAAAACAATAGAAAAACCCATTTCTCAGTGGTTAGGGAAATGTTCCAGCCAGAAAAGTACTTGCTACATAAACATAAGGACTCAAATTCAATCCCCAGAATTCATGTAGCAATGCTGGACACAGTGGCATGCACCTGTAA